>NW_025955130.1:0-84289 GCF_022376445.1 Fomitopsis serialis
CTCATCATGCTGTTCCCGACCGTCCTCCTTGTGATCTCCTCTGCATGGCTCGCCGCTGCCGCGCCTGCCCGCCGCAGCGCCCCGCCGCCGTGACAGGTACGTCTCCTGTGTACATCATGCGCCCTCGTCGTGCTGACCTCGCGCGCACAGACACGAGCATCCTGCAATACGCGCTCACGCTGGAGCACCTCGAGCACACGTTCTACGTGCAGGGCCTCGAGCAGTACGACGCGCAGGCGTTCTGCGACGCAGGTACGAGCCTCGGTTCGCGGCCGCTTCGCCCAGATCAGGGAGAACGAGCGCGCGCACGTCGAGTTCCTCACAGCCAGCTCGGTGCGGACGCCACGGCGCCGTGCAACTATTCCTTGTGAGTAGCTGCGTAGGCGCGCTGTTGCGGTGAGCAGGAGCTGACATCGGCCGAGTTACGCAGCCCGTACACGGACATCCCCTCGTTTGTGGCGGTGTCGCAGACCCTCGAAGAGGTCGGTGCGGCAGCGTACATGGGCGCAGCGATCTCCGTCGAAAGCCGGGACGTGCTGTCTGCCGCACTGGTAAGCCCTCCACCGCCGGCTGGCCCACGCGACGCGACACTGACGCGCACCCTGCATAGGCCATCTCGCATACCGAAGCGCGCCAGGCGGGCTGGGTCAGTTCCGCCGTCCAGAAGGAGCAGCCCTGGGACGGCGACTACGAGACGCCCCTGTACTTCAGCGGCGTGTGGTCTCTCGCATGTGAGCCGTGCCCCTCGCTCCACGAGTACGTATGTGCTGACCGGTTCTGCAGCGGGCTTCATCACCTCTTGCCCCGCGACGAACCCCGACTTACCTGTGCAGACCTTCCCCGCACTGACGCTCACGCCCGCCATGCCTGTGATGGGCCAGAACGTGAGCGTGTCGTACAACAGCACCGGCGCGCCCATCTCCGCCGACGGGGAGACGTGGCTGGCGTGGTACCACAACATGAACACGACGTTCACCGCGATCGGCGCGGACGGTGTCACGACCGTGCCGGACGACCTGCGCGGGACGGTCTTCGCGGGCGTGGTGAGCAACACGACCGTGACGAGGGACGACGCGACGATGTTGAGCGGGTTGGCGGCCTTGTCGTTCCCGTATAACTCGTCCACGGTTGTTGACGCGTGAGGAGTAGTAATCCTGCGCGTTTGGTTATGGGAGTCCGCGGTGATCGCAAAAATGTTGTTGGAACAGGGTGTTGGGTGCGGAAAGGACTGGAGAGGTAGCTTCTGCGTGTACTGTAGTTCAAGTTGTAGTTTTCCAGTTCTCTTGCGGTTTGCGTTGGATTTGAGAATGTATAATTCTCCTTTATCTTATCGGTGGTCCGGGATACCTCGTCAAGATCTTATCACCAACCAAATCGGGGCGATGAGCTTGAGTTGAAGTAAAGCCCCTGGATCCTCCTCCTCCTACTATCCCGTAACCTGAACTGTGACTTGTACATACACACACTGGGCATTGGGAATCGACACGACTCTACTCGACTGTATCTGCCTTGTCTTGACACTCCATCTAGGGACTCGGACATGCCATCGTGTCCGTCTGGAAGTGCGCAATATCTGCAGCTGCTGTTCACCACGTACTAGAGCGCTTGGAAGGGACCTTTGATTGACTAGTACTTGCGACCAAAATCAGCTCCACTGCCTCAGAAGCCTGTCCATGCCCAAAACTCAACCGGTGAAACTGGAGAATGTCTAGTGTTCTCGTTCATGCAGCTTGCTGCCGCGGCGACGTCGGGTGAGGACGAGTACATGTTATCATTGGCAACCGTCGCGGTAGTCTCTCGTCGGTGTTTTCGACGCATACACCCGGGTTTTACTGCCAAGGGGACATTCATCCAACAAGCAATGTCCGTTCTTCCTCTTGAAGTCTGACTCGCACGCTGTCGCGCCCACATTCCATGGACTGTCAGCGGTGGAGTTGCGGATACCGACCAGTGTGCGCGTGTTGCTTCTTCAGCCGGTGAGTGAGGCGTCGACGCAGTACACAGCCTGTAAGTAGTTGATCTACTTAGTCCTCAGGCTGGCACCGTAGGCCGACGTGACCTACCGTGACTCAGGCAGTTCTGCAGTGCCGCACTACTCGCGCTGCTACGGCAGCACGGAAAGCGCGTGCGGGAAAGGAAGAACGGAGGGGAGGTCTCTCGTATGTAGTCTCGGCCATGACGCGCGACCTCACAACATGCAAGCTCATTGGCAAGTCCAAAATAGCTCTGCGGTCCAAGCTCGCCGTGACGCGCACAGGTTGAGGATGACTCCGATATGGTCGGTTTTCGTCGGACACGGACACGACGACGGACTGGCGACAATCGAAAACAAGGCCTTCAAGTTTCAAGCTTGAGGCAAGCTTGAGGTCTCGGGCCAGACTCGGGCCCCAACCCTCCCCGGGCCCCGCCATCGACCGCGTGCAAGGCGATGTCTCAGCAATGTTGGCTCCTATCGATCCGGAGAGACGAGATGGAAGAAACATATACGGGGGATGGGACGGGCTCATCAACAACGTCATCCGCTGATCCGTCCCCAACGTTAGACTGGACGCCCTGGCTTCGTGCGAACAGTTGGGGTCGCTTCACGTAACGTTGCGTGGGCTTTGGACGTTTGGACCGAGGGCAGTGTTCTAGTCGACGCCACCGCTGTCAACATCGCTGAAGCGTCACGGTGGATGAAGGGTATGGACGCCCTGAGGCAAACGTGGCTCTGCCACGCTCGGAAGCCAGCGAGTCGCGCGCATTACCGAACGTGCTCGAGTGGTACGACGGTTCGCGGGTCAGCTGCAGTACGTGCTGACTGGCACCGGCCCTTCGCTCGTGCTTGGCGTGTGGCCCTCCAGGTGCTGTTGACGAAATGGAGAAGCGGCGCGGTCTGCGAAGAGTGCCTCAGGTGCATGCCACCGAGAGGTGGTGCGGGGCAAGAAGCGTATACTGGCCAATGGGAAGATGAGAAGGCGAAGAGACGCGCCCGGCCCCCGGCGGCCGCGTCGATGCGGACGGGGATTCCTCCAGCAACTCGGGCACTCCTGCGGACTGCGCGCGGGCAGGTGTGCACTAGAGGCCATGGCGGAGACGCACAGTGCCTGCACGATGCATCGACAATGACGTCCATTCGCAGAGAGAACACTCCCGAGAGACGTTTCAGCTGGCCGCGGCAGCAAAATGGGATTGCGATGACTGGTGCGGTCACGTTTGCGAGACGAGCGCGCGCGCGCGCTCTAGCACCTGTTCCACCTGGCTTCTGTGCGCGTCTTCGGGCCACCCAATAGCCATGTCAGTGTGCTGATAGATCCGCGTCATCGTTACGATATATCGGCCTCCGTGCTCGTGCGTATAAAGCGAGCAAGGGCAGAAGCTCCTTCGGCTTGCTTCGCTAGCTCTCGAGTAAGTTTACCTGACGGTCTTCTTCCTCGCGCGAACGACCATCATGTTGTTCCCGGCCGTCCTCCTCGCGCTCTCCTCTGCATGGCTCGCCGCCGGCGCGCCGACTCGTCGCAGCGCGCCCGCCGCAGTGACAGGTACGTCTCCCACCGTACATCACGCGCCCTCGTACTGACGTCGCGCGTAACAGACACGAGCATCATGCAGTATGCGCTCACGCTAGAGCACATCGAGCACGCGTTCTACGTGCAGGGCCTCGAGCAGTACGACGCGCAGGCGTTCTGCGACGCGGGGTACGAGCCTTGGGTCCGCGGCAGATTCGCCCAGATCAGGGAGCACGAGCGCACGCACGTCGAGTTCTTGACGAGCCAGCTTGGTGCGGACGCCCCGGCGCCGTGCAACTACTCCTAGTGAGTCGCTTCGTGGGCGCGCTGAGCGGGAGCTGACTTTGGCCAGCCCGTACACAGATATTCCCTCGTTTGTGGCGCTGTCGCAGACCCTCGAGGAGGTCGGCGCTGCGGCGTATATGGGCGCGGCGATCTCTGTCGAAAGCCAGGACGTGCTGTCCGCCGCACTGGTAAGCCCCCTCGCCTGCTGGCCCACGCGACCGGACACTAACCCGACCTTTCACAGGCCATCTCGCATATCGAAGCGCGACAGGCGGGCTGGGTCAGCTCCGCCCTCCAGAAGGAGCAGCCCTGGGACGGCGACTACGAGACACCCCTGTACTTCAGCGGCGTGTGGTCCCTCGCATGTGAGCTGCATCCGTCGTCCCGCCTACATCATTGCATGCGCTGACTCCCCGCAGCGGGCTTCATCACGTCCTGCCCCGCGACGAACCCCGATCTGCCCGTGCAGGCTTTCCCCGCGCTGACGCTGACGCCCGCCGCGCCCGTGATGGGTCAGAACGTCAGCGTGTCGTACAACAGCACCGGCGCGCCCGTCTCCGCCGATGGTGCGACATGGCTGGCGTGGTACCACGACATGAACACGACGTTTACCGCGATCGGTCCAGATGGCGTCACGACTGTGCCGGACGGCCTGCGGGGGACGGTGTTCGCGGGTGTGGTGAGCAACACGACCGTGACGAGGGACGACGCGACGATGTTGAGCGGGCTGGCGGCCTTGTCGTTCCCGTATAGCTCGTATGCGGTCGTCGGTGCGTGAGTCGTGTTCGGTTATGGGAGTTCGCGGTGATCGCAAAAATGTTGGTGGGGCAGGATGCGGAACGGACTGGTGAGACTTCTGCACGTACTGTAGTTAACGAACTTTCTATGAATGGACGTTTTGACTGACTGGATATTATCTCGTTCGTAATCAGATGTTTGGCGTGCAACCAGTGCCAGACCGATGATTCACGCCAACGGCGATCCTTACGTCGTCCTATAATCAGATCTAGTACTTGGATGCCCCTGCGCACATTCGAATCCTCGCTCCCAACTGTAGGATGCCCCGTGTAGCTTCGGGGTTCTTGTCTAAGGTACAAAGGCTTGAATGGCCACCGGCCGATTGTAACGATACCACCTTCGCGCAATCTCTTCCAAGAACATAGATGTGCAATGCGACCGTTGCTGAAATCGAATGGTGTTCACTGTTCAGGTCTCCCCACTTGTGCGGTTCACCGCTACTACACCTCGAGTTGGCTGGCACATGGAGTCCACGTGAGTGCGGCCCGCGAAATACATGGACCTGCCACCTGAGACGCGCTGACGACACATGGTGGCCACGAAAAGGAGGAAATGGCCCCACCGTGTCGACAGTCGTACGTGGCAGACAGGTGGTGTGCCAGCTGCCTATGAGGTGGGGTACGCGTGGTTTTGACATGCGTTAACGTAGTACCGCCGTGCAAATTACATTGATATGAGCTGCATGCATGCGTTGTGCGTGAGGTCCTTGCATCGCAGACAGCATTCTTGCAGTATTCAAGCACCCATTCACGATCACGATGACAGTATTCAATTGCTGTTGCATAATAATTCACGTCTATGCAGCCCGCACTACATGATACAGTCCGAATAATGCTCTATGAATCCGGCGAAATGAGATTTACAATCGAGCCCTGGATACACGTGTGACACAGAGCACTAGTAGAACGAGGACTACTCCGCAGGATCCGCTGGGGCTTGGCTGCGCATGATCTCCCTCGGTTGACGCAACAAAGGCCTCGTTGACCTGTTGCTGCCGTTCATCTACTACTTCGTCTTCGGGAACAGCGTTGATCGCGGCGGAGTTATTGCCATGTAATGCCCTATCATTGTCGAGGATAGATCTAAAGACTCTATGGCACGATATCAGTACATAATGAATAGAAGCCCAGAAGGGAGACATACCGTGCAAGCTTTTTTGCGTCATTTCCAGCCGACTCGCAAAGACTAGTGAGATGGTCGTTGAGTGTGACCCAGTACTTAATTGATTGGTCTTCTTCATAAATGAGGCGCTATAGGGCTCAGTCGGTGGAGTCCCTGACAGGATGAGCTCGTCGACGGAGCCGCGCTCGGCGTGGACACAGGTCTCGAGCGAGAGCGACGTCATGCTTGAGCTGAGGCTCAACGACGCCGACGCAGTCAAACCGCCCGTGAACCGGCTGAAGAAGCCGGAGCGTCGGGACTCCCGACGCTCCGGCTTTTGGAGACGGTGCTTGCGGGCGTTGACGGCGTGGTCGTGTTGTTAGTCGCGACGCTGAGCGTGGACGACGCCGCGGAGGACGCAACAGATGGCGCATTGCTCCGCGGGGGAGAGTAGCGGGAGCCTCGCGCAGAAAGGGGGGAAATGAGAGACTCCGAGTCGGATATCATGTTTATAAGATACACGCCAGTGACCGATGTGACAGATGGCAAAGCAAGCAGACAGCGGCTGCACGCGAGAGGAGCCTAGTGTCTCGGAATGGCTGCACTGTAGCCTCGTGCGGAGGCCCAATGTCGGGGGCGCGCGGGGGCGGCGCGCTGGACGTGGTCACTTGATACGTGGATCTCACTTCGAAGGAGGGAGGGGTTGGGGAGGGGGTCCATCGAGCCACCGGCCGATACCGCATGCGCGCTCTCCTCATCTTGACAGTGGGTGGAGGCAAGGTGGAGGACCGCGGCGACAGAACCTGTCTCCTGCTGACAAAGCCGTGACAGCACGTTCCGCACAGGTTTTCCCGTCAGCTGTCCGACACCTGGCTTGCATGTGCTCCCCACGTATCGAACGTCGTGTCCCGTAGCTGCTATCGCCACGTTAGACGCACGATTCGCCCGTTTCGAGGTGTACTGTCCCCGCACAGACTGTCGAAACACAACAGCAATTCCAGAGTCGGAGAAGATAAATACATGCCTGTACAATAGCATTACACACAAAGGATCCGTGATGCAAGTCCACCGTTATATGGTACACACCGTTATCTACATACGCACCGTGACAGAGCCGCAGCCGCTACATCCACTCGTCGACCTACCCCACCTTACTCGCTCTTTACCCGCTCATACCCGCCCGACGAGCCCCACCCGAACCAGCTCGTCCGCCTCTGCTGAGGCGCAGGGCGTCCCTCGCCCTCGCCTTCGCCTTCCATGTCACTCGGCACCTCGACCTCCTCAAAGGTCGAGCGCCCGTTGTCCGTCCGCTGGCGGAGCGAGCCCGACGACGACGACCGCGAGGGGTTGTTCGCCTCGGGCACCGGCGCGCCCGGCTCCGAGAGGTCGTACGGCGGAGCCTGCGCCTCGGACGCGAGCTCGTCTCGCCGCGCGTGCCCCGCGTTGGCGTTGGCAGCCTGCGCGGCGGACGCCTGCGCCTGGCGGAGGAGCGCTGCGCCCGACGCGAGGACACTCGGGCCATACGTGCTCCAGAGGCCCGAGGCGAGCTGCGCGGGGCCCGAAACGGGGTCTCCGAGGGAAGGTAGCGGTGCTGCGCCCGCCTGCGCATTCGCGTCCGAGCTGGAGGCGGAGCCGGGGCCTGCGACGGGGATGTTCATCTGGCGGAGCGTGCCGGAGACGTGCTCCCAGGCGGCGCGGAGGATGCGCTGGAGGGACGCGTAGATGTACGTCTTGAGCTGGGCGAGCGCGGAGTCGATCTCGCGCTCGTGCGCGGCGAAGAACGGGCGGAGGTGCGCGCGGTAGAGGTACGTCGCGCCGTGCGTCTGCGGGAGGGCGAGGTAGAGCAGGAAGATGGTCTTGATGGTGTAGTAGAAGGGGAGCCTTCCGGGGCGGGAGGTCAGGAGGAGTAGATCCGGAGGGGCGTCGAAGCGGACTTACCAGGAGACGAGCCACTCGGCGACGTACTCTACCGCGACGATGCAGCCGAGGACACTCCAGTACATCAGCCATCGTTCCAGTTCTTCCTCTGCGGCAGGCCGCTGGGAGAGCACCTTGTACGATGCATACCCGGGATAGAGAAAGGCGGTTGTGGCACTGAATGCGTAATCCCTCGGGCTCAGCAATTCGTTGAGGTCAGAAGTAGATCCTACACGTACCTAACCACTCGGAAGAAAAAGTAGAACAACATAATCTGCAATGAGCTACAGGCTAAACCACCTGGAGAGATGGGAGTATATGAGCTGTGCGGAGGCAGCTACATCCTGCATGCAGCCTCCATTTAGCAGACGCCGGGCCGCGCGCCACCCGGTAACGATCGATTATAATCATTAGGACCGATCGTAACACCGACCTTACACTTCTTTGTAATAGAGTAAGGACCAGATTGTATCAGATTGTATTGATTGCTCCTATCGAGATGAAAAGGCTTCTATCCTCCTTCTATCTGGACTGATTTGAACGGATCCACGACGTCGCCTCATGCTGCAATGCACTTCCCAAGCACTTCCAATGACAAACAGACGAGAAATCTCGCCAGTGTGATGAAGAGTCAATGCAGAACTTGTCCGACAATCGTCTTCTGTGCGGCGATGATTCGTGCGCCACGCGTATGGGCTTGCCATTACGCCGAGCTTTCTCTCCGTGAGTCGTTGCTCCAATGTCAGGTAGTATACAGTGTCAGTGCGATGAAATGCAGTAAGTACATATGCGCGGGGCACGATAGGCTACAGCATCCTCCCAAGCCTGACCAATCAACCGGTCTTGTTTTTGCTTCTCCTCCCAACCTGGGCTTGGAAACCGGTCTTGATGGTGGCGACGGAACGCCTTGACCCGCAAGACTCGCACGACATGAAGAAGATACGGTTCTCCTTGGAGAGGAGAGTGTCGGGAGATTTGCACGTCTTGCACGTAACGTATTCGACTGAAAAGCGTGTGATCACCATATTCCGTGAGCAGCGAAACGATGCATACCGATGTACCGACGGAGGACGTGCTCGATCTGCTTCTGCTGAAAGCGACCCTTGATGACCAGCCGACCGGAACCATCGACGGAGCCGGTGGTACCCATTTCTGCGAACATGTACTGGATGACATGTTCTGGCTGCCTGTGCATCCGCTTGCAGATGTCAGAGACGTTAGCGAAGATAGACTTCTTGTTGCCTTCGCGCAGAATCTGCGGAGGCGCGATGGTATAACGTTTGCCTGCAGAGTTAAGCAGGGCAGGGTTGGATGCGTGCAGTTGAACGTAGAATCGTTGAAGTAGCTGCAGTGGTATTTAGCAACGAGGGCCTTGAGCGAGTAGGACAGATCTACCTCCTGGTATGTGTAGTCGCGATCGCTGCTCAGCCATGGTTCGGTGCCTACGTCCATGCTCACAGTGCCCTCGTTTCGCGCGAACGGGTCATCGCCAAGCTCCACCTCGTCAACCTCGGCGGCAGCATCCTCGCCGCCCTCTTCTTCATCAGCATCTTTCGCCTTTGCCTGATTCAGCTCCTTTTCAAATGCCTCCATGTCCAGAGCTGCTTTCTTCTTCGTCGACTTCTTCTTCTTCTTGAGGTCAGAGAAGTCGAGATCCTCAGTTGCAGCTGGCACAGCGTTAGGCACAGCGGTAGGCGTCGACGTGCCCGAGTTATCCTCTAGCTGAGCACACCATCAGAACTCACGTCTTCAGCGAGAATGCGATAGACATACCAAGTCCATGGGAATATCCTTCTTCTTTTTCTTCTTCTTCAAATCACCAAACATCGCTTTCAAGTCATCATCCTCCTGCTTCTCCTCAGCACCGTCCTCAGCAACCACATCCCCGTTCTGCTTCATCTGCTCATGCATCGTCTTGGGGCCCATATCCACAGCCTCGCCATTGGCCGTCGTATCGTCGATCGTCGCAGGCGGAGGGGCAGTGGGATCGGCTTCAGCACCGAGCGGGTCCTCCGAGAACGCGACAGTCTTCTTCTTGCGCTTCTTCAGCGACGGGTCGAATAAGGGCTCCTCGGACGCCATATTCACAATATCTGAGAGAGGAGTGGCGAGATGTGCGCGGTCACTGTCTACGGCGATGAGCTCGAGTCAAGGTCGAGCGACAAGCGCCCAGATTGACCGGCAGGCGATTCGCAATGAATCCGATTCGGACTCCGAGGGCTCATGTTCCCACGGGGTTCCGCGCTGGCCCGCTGTCGGTCGCCGCCGACGTTGCACCCGTCCTCCACTACTTTCTTTCTGTCGTCGACCACCATGCTCGCCAGGAGCACGCTTCGTCTGGCCGCCCAGCCCCCCGCGCTGGGCGCAGCCCCCGCTGGTGCGCGTAACATGGCGACCCTTCGTGAGATTGAGCTGCGTCTCAAGTCTGTGCGGAATATTGAGAAGATCACCAAGGTGAGTAATCGTAAACCTTTGGCTTCGTTACGGAGGGGTACAAGACCGAACTGGGGAGGGATCTTTGAGGGGGAAACTTCGAAGTGCTTTCTGACAGCATTCGTTACTTCCAAGCCGGGTATGGCTCGTGCCGCCCGGACATAGACCGTACGGTGTGCCATATGTGTCTCTGGCGGATGGAAGACGGTTCGTTTCATATGCGCGCTGTGGTATGGTACCAGTGAGGGGCCATCGACCATACCATGGCTTCAAGACCAGCAAGGGTCGCGAGTAGTAGCCGGGGAGCACTCTGCTAGTGCACAAGTTATTACCATTGCATCGGACGAAAGTGGAATTATGGAATTGCACCCTTCAATCGCCTTCCCTTTCCTTCCGTCACTGCCTTGCTGAATGCTGAATACTTGAATTTCAGTCCATGAAAATGATTGCCTCCACAAAACTCAACAAGGCGCAGCGTGCCATGCAGGCGGGCAAGCAGTACGGTGTTGCGAACTCGGGTTCGTCAAAAACCGACAAACAAACTGCAGCACCTTACTGACCACTGCTCGCCTTCCCAGAGGTCTTCCAGCACGCGTCCGCCGAGGAGCCCAGCAAGCGCAAGCTCTTCATTGTCATCTCCTCTGACAAGGGTCTCTGCGGTGGTATCCACTCCTCCGTCACGAAGGCCACACGCCGGATTATCGCCGCACATGGAGACGGCGTCGAGCCGGACTCGCCCATCATGGTCATCGGCGACAAGTCCAAGGCGCAGCTCTCCCGTGCACTCGGGAAGAACCTCGTCATGAGCTTCAACCAGATCGGGCGTGACATCCCCACCTTCGCGGACGCGGCCGGCGTCGCGGACCTGATCATCAAGGAGGCAGTCGAGTACGACAGCATTGCGATCGTCTACAACAAATTCGTCTCTGCGATCTCGTACGAGTCGGCCGTCATGGAGGTCGAGACGGAGGAGACGCTGAAGAGCTCGCGTATGTCATTTATCCTATGGCAGCATGAAACCCCGTGATAACACACACGTCCCAGCCGGTTTCAAGGCCTATGAGATGGAGGAGGAGGTCACGAAGGACCTCGCCGAGTTCGCGCTCGCCAATGCGATTTACGCTGCCCTCGTCGAGGGCCACGCGTGCGAGCAGAGCGCTCGGTAAGTCGACCCCGCGTAGCATCCGACGATCCTTGCTGACGTGCTACAAGTCGCAACGCCATGGACAACGCGTCCAAGAATGCTTCGGACATGATCGGCAAGCTCCAGATGCAGTACAACCGTGGTCGCCAGGCCTCCATCACGAATGAGCTTGTCGACATTATCACTGGTGAGCACCGACTCGCCCTGAATATGAGTGCGAAACTCACGTTTCTGCCTCTCCAGGTGCAAGTGCGCTCTGAGTGTGGTGGCCGGCCGTGTGCGTACGATAGAATAGTGGAAATCTGCGTTCATGTCCTGTACCTGAGGGCTGGGCATGAACCGTCACATTTGATTGCTTCAACAAGTCTGGTGTGATCAAGTCTCCATTCGTGAAGGCAAGGTATACACGATCAGCCGAGCAAGTTACTGTCAGGTAGTTGGACAACGCCAAATGCAGAACGCACCACCATCCTTTGTCGGCCTTGCTATCAGTCAGACGGCGGTTGTCGATAAACGCAAACACAGTCGATATACTTGTACAATGCTAGCTAGGGCTGTGGAAACAGCGGCGGCGATTAAGGTTGTCTGGCGCTGAGTACGGGATACTGTAGGAAATAAGCTGCAACAGACGTACGAGACAAGACAAAACAAATCGAGGGACAGACAGTGGACGACAAAACAGAGTAGATGACAGACATATTCACGCAACATGGATAGGCATGGTAGCAGCTGAGCATGGCTCACGAGCCAACGTCGCCAATGCGAGTGAGTGCGGCGCGCCGCTTTTTCTTCGGTGGCTCTTGGGCCTCCTCGCGGGGTGTCTCGCTCGGCTCGCGTGTCCCCAGCACGCTCTCGTCCACGCTCGGCGCGGGGGTCAGCGGCGGCTCTCCTTCCGCCTTCCGTTTGTTGCCCACTGTGGGTGTCAGCGCTGGCAGGTTAGCGGACACCCGCGATGGCGTTGAGAGGGGCGTAGCGGCCGTCGAGTTCGTCAGAGGGAGCGAGTGGTGGTGGGCAATGGACTGGAGCTGCAGCGTCTGCTGTTGCGTGTGGTACGTCGGCAGGATTTCATCGAATACGACAATGGTGCAGTAACCATCGCGTGAGGAGAGCATCAGACACTGGCCATCGGATGACCTGACCAGGCGTCAGACCGCAAAAGGGTTGATGGGGGACAGTGCACTTACCATGTCATATCCGTGAATTCGTCATAGTGTAGCTTGGTGAGCAGGCAGACTGGGCCAGACTGCTGTGTATCGTAGATGGCCACGGTATCCATAGTCGCGACCGCGTACAGCATCCGGTACGGCAGCGAGAAGATGGAGGCCGTCGGCGTAGGTGTAGGCGGGATGGCCGGTGTACCACCGCGCGATGTCATAGGCGTCGGTGGTTTCAACGAATCCGTCGCTGACAGAGCGGGAGACGGCATCATCATGCTCGGTGGGCCAGTCGGAATTGCGATGCGCGGTGAGGGCTGAACAATCGAGCCGCCCGATGGCGAATGCTTCGTGGGTGACAAGGGCGCGGGCGTCGCAAGGAACGTCGACGAAGAGGGCGTCGGAACGGACAGAGGGGCAACATCGACGTTCACATGCTCCTCCTTTCCTTTGCCGATAGCCACTGTCGGAGGCTCGCTCTGCTCGCCCGAGGACACGCCGGATCGCAGCTCGTAGAGGAATGGGGAGAAGCGCACCGCGACGCTCGCTTTCTTGAAGCCAGGGAGACGCGCGATGGGTGGGCGCGCGAAGTTGGCGCGGGAGTAGATATACACTGATGACGATGCCGTCTCCTTGGTCTCACTCGACCCGGGTGACGGGTTGCCCTTTCGCCCTCGCGCAGGTTGCTCGCTCTTGGATGAACCCGGCTGCACGGACGGATCCTCGAATTGGCCGGCAGGCGTGAGTAGCAGCCCGCCATCAGGACTGAATGTCAGACGCCTGAAGAAGTTCGTGTAGCTTTCGTCGCCGTAGAGCTTCACTGATGCCCAGCTGGCCGAAGCCTGTGGCCGGATGGCGGGAGTGCGGGCATAGGAGAAGGTGATCGTCCATAGCGCGAGTGCGTTGCCGGCGAGTGCGCAGCGCTGGTGCTGCTGAACGATGACCTCCGCGATGGCGTGTAGTCCATAAGCGGCGGCGGGAACATACTTGAGGGAGTACTCGGTATCGACGCTGTGGGTGTGAGCAGCGCTCCGCCGTGTTGTTGGCTGCTCGATGCAACTGATTCCTCGCGCAGCTGTTCGCTCGCGCTCGTGATAACGGACTCGGTCTCGCTCACTGTTGACTCGCGTCTAAACATCGGTGGGCGGCTGCGCGAGCTCGGCGTGCGACGATGACGATGTGGCATGCGTGTGTTCTTTCCGACTGCGTGGATGTCGAGGCCATCATCCTTCGTGGAGACGCTATAGATGTGCATGGAGCGGTCACTGCTCTGCGTTGCGAAGAACTCGTTCAGAGGGTCCCATGCAACGCCTTGAACATAGTGACTGTGCTCTGCGATTTCTTGCATGCATTTGCCTGAAGAACATCAATGTTTGATTCAACGCGCGGCATGCTCGCTCACCATCGTTGGTAGAGAAGATTCGCGCGCAATTGTCTGTGCTACCGGCCACGATGTAGTCGCCCGTAGGACTCCATGCGAGATCATATACCTGCATGGTCGTGCATCTGGAGCGCGATAAGCATTGAGGTCGCGGGTCACGAACGCCAACTTACCGGAATGTCGTTCGTGGCTTCCAGTGCTCCTTCTCGTATTGCAATTCATCGGGAGTGAGGTCGCTTCCAAAGGCATTGGCGTGCGGGCTTGTTGTCGGCGACCAAATGATGACCATACCATCTGAATATAGATTTCAGCGCGTCGTTACGCGTCAATCATCGCGCGACGTACCGTCCCCAGCCGAGGCAATGAGTTCCCCTGTTTTGGGTCATCAGCAACAGACGACGCGCACAGTTCGTGTACAATCCTCACCATTCGGACTCCAGCGTACGACATTGACCGGCGCCGAGTGTCTGCTGAGTGTAGCAAGATACTCGACTCTAGGCGGACGTGGTGTCGCGCCCTCCGATCCCGAGGCCACCACTACTGACTCTGGTAGGATGTTCGGGTGCACCATCCACAACTAATGGAGGCTTAGCCAGTATCGTACGCAATATTGACGCGTCTACTCACTCTGACATGGTTATCCTCTCCACCCGTAGCAAGCCTGTAGCATTGGGTCACAAAGTGCTTGTCGTCGACTGGACGCGCCTTCCTGAACGAAGCCGGTTGGAAGTCGCAAGTCGAGATGGGTTTGCTGTCGTGCCAACGGATCTCTAGTGTTCGTACGCGCATTCTGGACGTTATGAGCGATGGTGATAGTGTTAGTTCATGTTACAGGAGTACAAAGCCTTGTTCGCAATCACGGCCACTGTTCAACGAAGCGCTCAATACTGATCATACTATTCAAAAGAGGAAAGTCATGTGTTCACATCATTCGACATTGCCACCTCCTTCAGTCTTGCTTCAAACGTTAGTACATAGCCTGTCCTACTAGTAGGCCTACTATCAGGAATGCGTATGCATGGAGAGTGTATACGATTTTTATGCAGGTTGTATGTGGTTATCATTTAATTCTAGTCGGTATCAGCGTTTCGAACACAGGTTGTCTAACTGTACTTTACAGGCCCAGGCTGTGTCTTGGATGCGTATGTTAATCAGTTCTATCACATCAAGTAGTGGCCGCAGAGGCGCAGACTACAGGGCGCATCGACCGTTCAGCACTTAGACAGCTTGTTGACCTTGGCCATACATTTGCATTAGAATCGCTAGCAAAGTGCAGAAGATTCTATGCGCGAACATACCCTTCAATTCCATGTGGACTCGAGAGCTACTCGGGAAACAACTAGCATACATACAGTCACGCTCTACTCCTCCGTATATATGCACTCTGCTATCGGCCATAGCCTTGCGGATATTGCCCATATTGTTGGGGCGGTGGCGGTGGCGGCATTCCATACTGGTACCCAGTCTGCTGCTGCTGCTGCTGACCCGGAGGAGGCGGTGTTCCATATTGTGACTGATATGAGATAGGCGGAGGAGGAGGCGGAAATGGTGAACCTGCTGTCGGTGCTGGTGACTGATAGCCTCCACCATACTGTGGCTGTGACGATGGAGGCGGATATGAGTTCTGGTGCTGAGGCTGCGAGTACGGCTGCTGTTGCGGCTGCCCATACTGTGGCTGTGAGTATGATGGCTGGTACGCAGACTGCTGAGGAGCAACAGGGTATTGCTGTGACAATTGGGGCGGACGAGGTGGAGGTGGAGGGCTGGTGGCGGTACTTGACGGTGGAGAAGAGAAGGCCGAGTTGCTGGTGCCGAACGCGTTCAATGATGCATAGGGATCCATTGAAGAGCGGATGGCTGGGATTGATAGGAAGGCTGTGAGGGTGGGACCGATGGAGGTGGTGGTGGATAAGGCGTCCTCGCAGGTTGTGACTGAGGGGGTGAGGGATACTGGGGCGCAGAAGGAGCAGGCGTCGACTGCCATGAGCTCTGCGCAGGAGGTGGAGGAGACATCGGCCCGTTCCTGCCTTGAATGTTCATCGACGCGAATGACGCCTCCAGCCCTGTTGGCTTGGACTGTACTGGCCGCGGAGGTGGTGGAGGTGGAGGCGAAGACGCTGCCGATTGGGAGAAGCGCCGCTGCGTCTCCAGCTCAGCAGCCAACCTTTCGCGGTCCACGGTCCGCTCTGACACGAAGGATTTCGCGTTGCGTCGAAGCACCGTGGTGAGTTCCGTGAGCTCGTTATAGAACTGTAGACCCTTCCTGTTGGATGCAATCAACGTCAGCAAGACACCGTCACAGCGGCCAATGAAAGGACACATACGCAATACCGTCCCTGACTTCCATGTAACCGTCTCGAGCACGTGAAAAGCGGCGAATAGTATCCTTCTTTCTCCTTTCACGTTCCTCCCATTTCTTCGCCCCAGGTCCGCGACCGGCTAAGTCCTTCAATGCACGCCAAAGGGCGGAGACTTCTTGAATCGTCACCTGTTCATGATGAACGGTCGCCGTCAAACGTTGTTGGTAAGGCTTGAACTTCTCGAGTTCTCCAGCAAAGAGATTGTTCTCGACACCAGGGTTACGTCTGTTCAGAAGCAGGAGATGCGAGACGTCGTCCGCTTGAACCTGATACCCGTTAGCATGGACAGTGTCCCGATGTGTCAAAACGACTCACCTTCTCCTTCAGGTCTTTCAAGACCTGGTGACGCTCGTGAGCAATCTTGTTCAGCCGTCCCAAGCGCTCCTCAATCTCGTCGACCAACTGGGCGATCCGCGTACGTTCTTCATCATTCTGAGCATCGTTGGTCACGTCCAGGTCAAGCAAACTCTCAGAGCCGGCCCCGCCACCGTCCGTGCTGGCCCGGAACACCTCTTCCACCTGAGGTGACAGCAACAGACGAATCTCTCCCTTGACGGAGTCCCATAGTGCAACCACCTGCTGATCGGACTGAGCTGCAGCGTCAAGCGAACCCAGATGCGACTTGAGTTCCTGGCGGAACGATTTCGTAAGGGAGCCTGACGGTTCCTGCGTCCAGAGATGATCGTACTTGACGCGCATCGCCTCGCAGTCCCGGCTCTCCGTGTCCAGCTCCCTGCTGACGCCGTCGAGCTCGCCCTTGACGGAGTCTTTGAGCTTCGTCAGCTGTCCCATGAGCCTCTCGACGCTCTCCCGCTCTTCCATGACCGCTATGTCTTCGCGCCATCGACGGACCTCCAAAGGCACCTCTTCCTCGCCGCCCACACCACCTTCGGCGATAGCCTTGAAGCGCGCCAAACCTTGCTTCACGCCCAACGATTCTAAGGCGCTCTTGACCTCCACTTCTGCGTTATCGGCTTTCTCGACCTCGCCACGGACCAGTTTCGCCTTCTCCTCGGAGTAGACACTTGCGCTCTCGTGGACGCTCAGAGGGATAAGACGGATGAACATATCCGGCCCTATCACCTTTTGCACCTCCGGTGTCGCGTAGACCTCCTGGATTGTGATGGGCGTCGCCACAGTCGCCTTGTCAATCTGAGGCAGGGCCTCGGCGGCAGGGAGGACGGCATTGTAAATCAAATCGTTTTCTCGCTGCGCCTCGTTCTTCTTGTCCGTGCAGAGAGCCAGGTGTGCCTTCGTCAGATCGAGTATTGCCGAGCCAGCGTCAGAAGGCAAACTGGGGGACATCTGCGTGACGAAGATATTGGAAAAGGATGAGGCCGAACGGTTTGCTTCCTTCGCTGCCGCTTCGGCTACCGTAAAACGGACCAGTGCATCGCCGTGCTTTCCGGCCGCACTGTCTGCGAGGGCACGGTAGTATTGCGCGACAGAAGTGAAGTATTTGGCCTTGATCTAGGTGCTCTGATGAGCAACAACCCAGTAATAACAGTAGATGACATACTTGTAGCAAAGTGACCCAATTGCGATCAAAGATGCCCTTGCCCATGAACTCCTTCACCTCCTCCGTGAGCGACGTGTACATAAAGGCCGTCTGCGACGCGATCTTCGCGACGAGGGCATTGCCCTTCTTCTCGTCGGTGCATTTCTCGAAGAAGACTTCTGTCGCTTGCGCGAGGATGATGCCAACCAGGAACTTGACGACCTCCCGACTGAGGTCGGTGGAAGGGCATGGAGAAGTTGTCATTGATATATGTCAGCATTCCCGCACACGTCCGGAAGTAGTAGAAGGCGCGCTTCAAGCCCTCGGGGTCAGAACGGTTCTGAGAGGCGCGATGGCAGAGTGGGTCGCCGCTATTTGGAAGATGATGGAGCTTTCTCGTAGGCTATCGATGTCTGCGTTATGAGCTTGTTCGTGAATGCATCCCGCCACGGGAAGTTAACGCGGATTTCAGCGAAGCGCAGCTCTAGCAGTTCCAGCTGACCGAAGTACTTGTACAGCAGATCGCGGGCTATGTTGAGAATTCAGCAAAGAGTCACAGCACAGCAAATTTCATGGCTCACCAGTCATATCGCTGCCTGCGCCCTTGACTGCATCTTGTCTGCAACGCTGCAGGTTCGCGTACTCCGTCGCATAGTTGTCCGGATCCTCTCCATATGAGTGCGAGATCGCACTTCGAATCGGAGTCGTCCAATCCACCTCCTCTGTTGACTTCTTCAGGATAGCTACCATTGGCGAGTTGTGCGCCATCTTGCAAGCCCGGTCGATCGTCAGTCTTGAATACAGTGACGGTGTCCCTGATACCCGGCCGCTATGAAGCCACCCCGGTGTCCAACCTGCTACTCAAGTGTTGTAATGACCAGCAAGAAGGCAGCTAGCTTTATAAGAGGGCAGGAGTATAACAAGTGGTGTAGGATGGTTAACACAGTTACAAGTGCACGACTCCGAGCGACTTAGCCGCAGCGCGTACGTAGATACCACGTGACAGTCCATATTTGGGACGGGTTAGAGGCCAATAGCCTTGGATCCTAACAAGCACAAATAGTATCTCTACGCCGGCCCAATACCGTGACAGCGCTGGCTTGCCAGCGAAAGACCCACACTAGACCGTCATGTCTTTTATCATAGGACCGGTCTCTGGCGCACTTGCAGCGGAGGGGTATGTTGGACCATTGAGTATGCACGTTGTAGGAAACTGAACGGCTGTTCAGGTGTACTATGGCTTCTCTACTATGATCCAAACACGGTGAGGAATAGTTTGATGCATGGTGCATACGCGCTTCTCATGGTTCAACTTCAAACAGTACTGAGCAGCATCGTTCTGAGTGAGTGTACTGCTATACAACAGGATACCAGAGGCACTGGGCACTATGCTGCCGCGGATGTTGTGCCTACATTATCGCGCGCGGCTATCGATTGGTCACTGGCATGTACAAGTCGTATCCTCGTGCTCCCTGGGCGGACGTTCGTGTGCCATGTCGCTCGAGCACGCAGATTTGTGTCTCCGGATTCCTGCTGGTTCATAGGAGTTTGGCTGACGCAGGACGCAGTTTGCACGCGCTTTCACGGCGGTTGGTGGAAGCCGACACCATCGTTCCTGCACCACCTCCTGCCTCAGAACGCATCATCCGGCGGCCGTTCACTGCCATGCTCAAGCACCAGTGGAACACGGAGGTCGAGGCGCTCTTCCGTTCCGCGGGCGATTGGGACCGGCGTGTGGTGGACTGGGGGCGGAAAGTGCTCTATGGGGGCGGTGCTTCGACTTCGGGAGGAGCTAAGGTGCACTGATTTTTACATCATATTGTCGCGGTGCATTCATTCCAGTGGGAGTGTTTTGGAGTCCACGATGCCCGAACCATCCCGGATGTATCCAACAATCAGGCGCACCCATTTGGTCTGTGCTTACAGACGACTGCATAACGCTTCGGGTACTCATGGTCTGAACACTCAATGCAATGAAGAACGCGCCGATATAGCGCCGATACCTAATGCCGTCAACATGCTCAACGTTTCATTTCGCGCATTATTGGATTTAGTCTTCGTTCGCGCTGCCAGCACGTCCCGGCGGCCATCCGATGAGCGGTACAGTATCTCAGTGGCGTATCAACTCAGCAGCAATTCCTTCCATGAGAGCCCTGTTTTGGGCGTTTGAAATGTAGTTCTCTGGTGCGCTACTCGCTTCAATCACCATCTCTTTGAAATGACTAATTCTTTGCACCCGCCATCGTCGAGACCCTGTTCCAGCTTCACATCCTGTTGGCCCCTTGTCGCTCATTTACACATGGATGCGACATTGTGCCGATGCGGAAATGCATGGATCGCCCTGTATACCCTTGAAGAGCCTCTTTTCGTATCTGCGATTTCCTCGAGAATGGTGGTGTACAGTGAGTTGATTGGCAACTCGACCTGAGGAAGATTTCACATACTGCAGGGGTAGTATCACTGGCTCATTGGGATCAACTATGCAACGAGAATGACTTCTTTTTACGTAGAGTCGGCGAACGAGCCCTCATGGCAGTGGAACTAAAAGTGTCGGATGCGGAGATTAAGCTCACCAGACGCTTCAAAGGGGTGGACCATGCCGTGACCATAGCCGGAGAAGAAGCGCACCGCGCATCTGAACGCCTGACGCGTGCTGTGTCCGTCGTACCTGGTCTCGTCATCGCACCGTGTCTGACATTGTCGTTGACTTCCTCATGCAGAATCGACGTGGTGAGCATAATACAGTACCACAACGGCCACTGTTATCCAGGTGCTTCTTCTCGTCTCGCAACATGTACAAACTCATAGCACAGAACGTGCGCCGATCGTTCAGTGCGCCCGGCATGGCCTTGCGCGATGCACGACGTTTCCCTTCATCTTCGGCGAAACCAGGGATTCTAGTCTCCTCCCTACCTCCTCACTCAAAAACACCGCATTGCAGAAACACAGCCATGCTCCTTGACGGCCCGAATGTGCAGCCCGCATAGTAAGCACGATCATTCCGCCACCAATGGGTCCAGGACTAATAATAGTGCCTCGTCATAGCTGGCCCTTCGGGTGGCCGACGGAAAACTCTCAGGGACAACAACGGTTAGGATTTCGATCGAGGTGTCCTCGAGTCGGATCAGAACATCACGGCAGCTCTGCTCGGAGCCAATGATGTCGAGTGCAATGGTCAGAAACCTTGGCTGCGCACGGAAGCGTGCAGTTTGTTTGGTTCAGTGACACGCAGGGCGTCGATATGATCTGTGGAAGCTTAGTGAAGGTGTGTTTCCTTAAATACATGTTTATGTTGACTCCTATGTGAATTGAAATCGCATTAAGCCACATCTAGTTCTAAGCATGCACGCAAGTAAAGTGTCTCCCAACCATAGTGCTAGTGCACTCAAAGCGCGCACAGAAGAACGATGGAAGTGTAAGAATAGGTACGAAACGCCGTATCCTGTGCGGAGGAAAACGAGGCGCGCACCTCGATGAACGTGCGGCGCTCATCGGAAGTAGTCAGGTTGCAAGAAGGGCGACTCGGCCACACATATCGCAATTTTAAGTGTCCGCGCCCCATACCCGTCCTTTCCTACCATGCGCACTGATGAACATCAAGGCTTCTCAAACGGCTTGGATGTGGTAAGCGCGGCTCGATGCGGCTCGACGCTGGCCCGATTTTCGGCATAACCAATACAGTATACAGTACATCCAGGCCATGTGCCGCTTGTTCAGTAAGCATCCGCACATTGTGACCCTCTTTGACGTCGCTCATGTCGGCCTTTATGCCCCACAAGGAACGTGTTTGCTTGCTGCCAGCGGTTGACACACCAGGAGTACCCTGGCCCGCTGCACTCCTTGCGGTGTAGGCTGCGCGCTTGCTGCCTGATGATCTACAGGCGAGCACCATGGTGTGCTCACGCAATGCATCGCGGGGCTTGTAGGTAGACCTAGAGCGCCAGCTACTCTATCACTGTAGCTCCCGGACTTGCGTTCAAGCGGCTCCCCGCGGTACCGTTTCCTGGACAGTGTCGTTCAAGCAACCTTCACCTCCGGTACGCGCCGCATGTACTTACGTTATGCAGGAAGCGGCGACGGCGTTCTACATACGCGGACATTCAACGGAAACGGTAGCTCTTGGCGAGTAGAGTTTACCCTCACCGAGTTAGGCCTCGGACTCGCTCCGGTTTCAGACCGTTGCTGACGAATGTGTCACAATTCTATTGCTATTAGGCCTTCGCCGGAGCACCCGGTGTATCGATCTCAGACCGGAAGTGCACCCAGCCTTTCTTTTCATCTGCTGATTGGATAAGCTCACACGGAGGGCAGTACACTCGAGCTCATTCTGGGAGTTCTGTATCACTTCGTGTTGAAGCCATTCCCTACGGTGTTGTGTATACTCGTTGACATAGTTAGTAGACGGTGGTAGAGAGCGAGTCGGCGTCCACGCCGACCCAGGCCTGTTGCCATAGCGCGTTCTAAGGACGCCGCAGTGGTTTTGCAACACCGTCAAAAGTGATTACCCTGTGGCTTCATGATCAGGGATTATTGGTGCAGTTGCCCAGATGCTGAAGGGCAATGTCAACTTGTCGGTGGCGTCCGAAACCTTGCTTCGGATCGAGCATGTGTCCAATTTCTCTTCGTGTGAGTGCACTCCCGTACTAAGATGATGATCATGACTTCAATCCGCTTAGGCTTCTAAAGGGTAGCCGTGTTGTAGTACTTCGGCGGCACGAGGAACTCTTTGCTACCGTGTTCCGGCCTGGCCACGGCTAGTTCGGCCACAGATTTCGAAGACACAGATGTGGCATGGCAGCGTCTTGCCGGCACAGGCCTACTTGTCGTAAGGTATGGGTTTCCATTCCATCCGCCTATAAGAGAGGGGCTTTCCGTCAGCAACCCCAAGCGTCTCCGGTGAGCTCATCCAACGCCTACACCGTCGTTAACGTCGACATTCTCTTGACATGCGAACCCTCGCTGCTGTCGTCGCGGTCAGCATCTCTGCGCAAGCCTTCCTTGGGGTCTTGTCGCAGGAGGAGGTCACCTCTCCCGCTCCAGGGGCTCAGCCATTCAGCTACGATATCAACACTGGTCTCGTCGCACAGCTCCAGGCATCAGGGGAGTCTGCGCCCCAACTTCAATATACGACCGAGAACGGCGCGCCGTACACCAACCCCTACGATGCCTGGAAGATCGGTTCGAATGGTGCGAAGAGACTGTACACCTCGCTTTACTCTGTACTGACCGTGTCGCGCAGGGCCCCTTCTCTTGGAGGATTACCACCTGACCGAGCTCTTCGGCTCTTTTGGTCGCGAGCGCATCCCTGAGCGTGTTGTGCATGCTAAGGGCGGTACGTACCGATGCCTAAAACACCCATATGTGCTGTAATTGATCCTTGGTACTTCGACTAGCGGGCGCACATGGGTACTTCGAGGTGACAATGCATCCTTCTGCAAGCAATATACGATGCTGTACGTGTGCCGTGTTAAGTGTGTTCCGCATCACTGATCCATTTGGCACAGGGATATGCTCAGCGAGGTACTTCTCACAAGGTTACCTGTCCCATCTACTCTACTGATGCTTCCGACCTAGGATGGTCTCAGGACGCCCGTGACGGGTACGTCTACGCATGCGTCGACTCGACAAAAGGGCTAACCAGTGCATGTGTCTACAGTCCGCATCAGCACTGTTGGCGGGGAGACAGGGTCTTCCGATGAGTTTCGTGATCCCCGTGGGTTTGCGGTCAAGTACGTGTTAGTGGGATGCGGAGTACTCCGTGCTCAACATGGTCTAGGTTCCGGACTCGGAAGGGCATCCTCGACATCGTGATGAACAGTATGTACACGCTCGTTCCATCGATAAGACAAATTGCAATTGATCATTCGAACCCCACAGATACACCGGTGTTCTTCATCCGTGATCCGTCCAAGTTCCCGTACTTCATTCACGTATGGCCTCTCTTCTCGCTTATGGCCCACATCGCTGATGCCGGCACGCTCGCTACAGACCCAGAAGCGTAACCCTCAGACAAACCTAAGGGATAAGGAGTACGTCTAGCAATATGTGCGGTCTAATGACGCTGACCCTGGTGCAATAGTATGTTCTGGGACTTCCTCAGTGCTAACCCGGAGTCATTGTATCAAGCGATGATCCTGTTCTCTGACCGCGGCACGCCGTACGGCTTCAGACACATGAACGCTTGGACAGGACACACCTACCGGTACGGAGTTTCGTTTTTAGAGGCTGAGAAACTGCTGACATGCATCAATTACAGATGGATTCAGAGTGATGGCTCTTTCCACTACGTGAAGTTGAACTTTGAGACCATGCAAGGGGTAGCTCACTAGCTGTACACCGTGACTGACATTTCGCTTACTACGTCATTTGCAGGTCAAGAACTTCACCAATGCAGAGGCAACGGTCATTCAGGGTACGTACAGTACCTGCTCTGTCTGTCACAGCATTCTGATATTTCGATCGACCCCAAGGCACGAACCCGGACTTCGCCACTCAGGACCTTTACGAGGCAATTGCAAATGGCTCCTACCCCGGGTGGACAGTGTACGCACAGGTCATGTCTCCTGAACAGGCCGAGAACTACACATACAACGTCCTTGACCTCACTAAGTGCGTTGGTCCTCTGATCAATGCTACTTACTAGTATACTTACCTTCCTCCGAAGGGACTGGGATGAAACTGTTCCCAAGGTCGAGATCGGGAAGATGTATCTGACACAGAATCCGACGAAGTGGGTTGCATTTGAATGTGCGCGATCGGGCGTGATGCTGATCATTGTGGTCAGCTACTTCGCGGAGGTTGAACAAGCCGCGTTCTCACCATCCCACCTTGTTGATGGATGGGCACCGTCTGCCGACCCGATGTTGCAAGCGCGTTTGTTCTCTTACTCTGGTGTGTGTCTGGCGATATCTAGACATGTTCATTCGCGCTAAGACTCGATGCAGACACTCAACGATACCGGCTTGGCGTCAACCACATGGTTAGTGAGATTCCCTTTTATTTTTGGGGCTCAGCGATAAATCTATATACAGCAAATCCCTGTGAACGCTCCTACTGTTCCCGTTGGTAAGCTTAAGCATCAGTCTGCATATGCAAGGACTGTGCTGACTTCAACAATCAGCCAACTGGGAGCGCGGTGGTCATATGAACATCAACGGCAACCAAGGTAACAGGCCTAACTACATGTCTACGATGAGTCGTCTTGGATTGTACAATCGGACCTACACTCTCGATTCCCACCAGCAATGGACGGTGCGTACTTTCTTCTCCCGTTCCTCTCGGTCTATCTCACGATGCATATTTGTAGGGTGGTGCTGTGCAGTCGCTTTCCATGGTCACTGAGATCGACTTCTCCTGGCCGACGATCTTCTGGAATACCATGTCCGATCAGGACCAACAGAACTTGATTAGGTATGTCTACCCGCAGGATCGTCGACTTTTCTCACAGATGCTGAGATCATTCCCACCCATCCAGTAACGTGATTGGCCATCTCGGTGAAGTCGTGAGCCAGGAGGTTCGGGAGCGTCAGGTTGCTCTGTTCAATCATGTCAACGCAACGCTTGGCCAAGCCATTGCAGCAGGTGTCGGCGTCACGAACATTCCAAAGTTGGCCTTCGAAAGCGGAGAGACGTGGCTCGATCACACTGTCTACAGTAACGACAGCACCCTGGACTTCGTATAAAGCCACTTCGCTGCTCGCGAGCTGCGGGAAATGGACGCGCTGTGCGAAGCGTGTGGACTGGCTTTGTGATGTAGTGATCAGTGACGATGCTATTAGTATGACCGAACACTAGGCTCTCTTTATTTGCATCTCCTATGTGTTTCTGTATGGATGAGAAATGTTGGGAGTTTGATAATTGGTCATGGTGTAGATTCAATTCGTAGTACAAGTGGCATGTTCTTGTCATCTTCCAAACGCACCGACCTGCTTGTCTGAATTTGTGCACAAAGTCACGGCGGTCGTGGAGGAAGCTGTTGATATTTTCACTGTTCACCGGATTTTACCCTCGTATAATGACATGTCAGAACACAATGTATACATCGGAAATAAGTAAGTCCTACATATACTGACCTTGCATCCCAATGTGGTACGTACCAGAAACTACTCTCCCGGGATCTCGTTCAAGTTCGACGGTGAATAGATTCATGATCTCAGATCCTCGGCGCTTGCCGATCGGAGGCAGGCGGCCGGGCTCAGCCGAGCTCCCGGCTTGGAACGCTGGCAACTCTGTACGCCGAGGCGCCTAGATGTCGTGACTAAATGGAATACCCTCCTCCTCCTCCTCCTCCTCCTCCTCCTCCTGTGGCAATTCTGACTTACTTTCGGTCACGACTTGAGAAACCTGAATGTCAACTCATCATTCATCTACCTTCGTGATTGTACTTTGTGGAAGAAGGAGCTCAGTACGAGATCTCGCTCATACCCTCGTCAAGAATGTGGCGATCCAAGTTGCCCTGGCATACGTTATCGCGATATCTGGGAGAGTCGGACTCCTGTGAACAATGCCTGAGCGTGGTCTTCCCCGTCAATTGCTCACGACGCAAGAACACCATCTATAACAGAAATGCAAGTGTAGGCCCGTATCACTTCAGTTGTGGTTGGCGAAGTGTCACGGGTTCGCGGAAGGGATTAATGGACTCGCTGGCCTCACAGTCTGTTTTGGGGAAGCACTGTTCCATGGTCTATCGATCGTCGTTAGATTCGGTGCGGTACCTGTAAGCAGCTACATACCTGCGACCCTTGCCACGCTCTAATATGGTATACAGAGAGCGCCAGTTGTGTGCTGGCGTCCAGGACGGCCGGGCTGTCCGAAGATATCAATATGCGAGGACTCCTCGTAGAAGCGGAGAAGAGGTCAGTTCAGCTCTGCGCGATCTGATACCTGCCGTCAATCTTTGAACACCATCGGAAGCATGAAGCATACCTGTGTTCAATACGCGAATGTTCAAGGTGATCGGGGATTGGGAAATCGAGACTGTACAAGCGACCTAATTCTACGTGAAGAACATCAATATTGCGGCGCTTCAGAAGGTTCGACAGCGACTCATGACTCCACCGAAGGGTGTACACGCACTGAAGGTGGTATATGGCAACTGTTGTCCACATATACGCAAGGCTGAGTCAGTTTGTAGGGGGCGATAATACTCAAGTCATAGAATGCGGTGACCATCGCCTCATGAAATGCGAACATTTGATTTTTACAACACGTTGATCCGCAATAAGCAGTGTCAACGTCGTCTCAAAGTATGTCCACCTAGAATGCAATCACAATTCAGTGGTCCAGCTACTTGGACAAACGTCTGGCGAGGGTGACAACCTACCTTGCTACCGCCTGACCCCAGACGAAAAATTGATACCTTCTGGCACCATGATATCGGACCAGTGATTCGTGAGTCATGTCCTGGCCGTACTCCACTTCTTGTGATCAAAGAGGCTGTGCTGCAGGTGCATTGGCTTGGAAGGAACGGATAGTATTCGTGGCACTTGGTCACTAGCTGGTGGCAGAGTCCACGTCAGCGGTTAGTACGTGGACACTGTCCAGATGAGGACGGTCGGAATGGGCTCGTCGCCCGAGACGAGCCGTGTAGGCCCGTCGGAACTAGGCGTAGATGATGCCTCCGCTTACGAGTGGTCGATTGCTCAGGCTTTCCGGACAAGTCCAGTGATTAGAGCACGCCACCCGGTCCTCCGGACATTGAACTTTTGACTTTGATGATTAATCGACGATGATCGAAGTCCGATTCCGGGGTAAATGTTCTGTCTTCGTCGTTGCAAACATCGGCCCCGATCACTCGTACGTCCGCGACAAATGAGGTTCGAGTGTTCCGAAGAACGTAGTGCCGCAACGTCGCCTTCTGTGAGCCCACGTGGATCCAGAACAGACACCCTGGAGGCGACGTGAATTATCCAGATGGTCATAGCGGCTCCAGAGGCTCCTGGAGGCCTGTGCTGCGACTTCGGTGGGAGAGCGCGAATGGCCTAGAATCATCAGGAGCGCCGTCCACGTGAATACATCGCCAGCGAATAGGAGCACAATCCGCCACCAGGTCAACTCCGATGAGTCCCGGAATGGCAGGCGCCAGCGATCCGAGAAAGTTGGAGAAGAGACGCGAATCTCCGACGACGTGCGCCAGCGTTGAGCCGCAGCGGCGTTGACCTCTGGCCTCAGGCTGGACCCCACAGTGGCCATCGCGAAAGCAGGTATGAACGCTCTCCGCTGCAATATAAGACCGCTCGTTAGCGTCGATGCTGACCCTCCCCCTATGGCTCACCATAGCAGCGTTTCCGACCCCCGCTGGCACTCGATGCCAGGCCAGGACCGAGTGAGTGGCACCAACCTTCTGTCCATTCCACGAACTGAACATGGCCTAGGAGGTCCGGCCAGCAGGACCGTCGTTGGCCGGCAGCCCAGTCCGCTTTGTAGGCGGTCAGTTCGCAGGGCGTACGCTTCGAGCCGTGCTAAACGAATTGCAGAAGGCAGATCTAGGCCGAAAGTGTGCCCGTCCTCTTCCTCCCGAAGTGCCAAGTACTGACGAATGCTCCCGCACCCTAGGTACGCGCGGAAAGACCGCAGGCCGCTGGACCCACCGCCAGTCGTCCAGTTCCAATTGTTCGAAGTGTCCAACGCCGGTACGCCCTCGCAGACTGAGCAGGAATTCGAAGACTACGAGTGCGCGAGCTTCCATATCTTCTGTCCAGGCTAGGTTCGTGGTTCACATCCCTTTCTCCTGCAGTGCGATCAAGAGTTTTGGCGTCCTCTGTCACGTCGACCTCTTCCCGGTCCCGGACCAGGATGGAGACCAGTCTGATGGCAGCGCAGAGTCGACAGCCTCACAGGCGAGCGCAAGCACTTTCCACGCCGCGGCTTTCTCTGCCCCGTCGCCTGCGCTGGGGCCGTCGAGAACCTGCGCAAATCCGTACCATTCAGGCTTCTCGCCTCCACCCTCGCCCGGGACCTATGTCATGCCCCAGCTAATGCCCTCGTCACTGGCCCATCACATGCATTCAATCCCGGCCTCTGCGCCAGACGTCCTCCCCTACCCGCTTCCGACAGGCACCGCACCGCTGTTGCAGCCGTTCTCCATGGTCGTGGCAGCTCCTTTACCTGATCTTTCTATACCAGGAGCGATCCCTGAGCCCATGAGCACCGCGTCGCCCGTGCGCGGTCAATCACCCCCGGGGCCGTTCGATCCCGACATCATCGCGTACATGGGCGACTTCGCCATACGAGAGAGCTCCAAATGTACCACAGACCTCGTAGGCGCGACCTTCGTGCAGTCCTCCGGCCTGGAATACAAGGGTAGGAAGGCGCTTATGTTCGTGTTCTCGGTGAGTCGCGTGTTTGGCTGGACACGGAGCGCCAGCGCTGACGCATGCCAGGACCTTGCAGTGAAGACGGAAGGGACGTTTATACTGCGCTATCGTGTTTTCAACATATTCTCGCGAGCATCTGCGGTAGACATACCTATTCTCGCCCAATGCTTTGGCGGGCCGTTCAAGATCTACCCGAGCAAAGAGTTCCCGGGCCTGCGCGCCTCGACGGACCTCACGAAGGTAAGTGCACATGCTGATCGCACCTCTGAGCTGCTGACGGCAGGCTAGCACATATCCCATTTCGGCGTACGGCTGAACCTGCGGGAGACGGAGCGCAAGCGACGGCGGCGCAGCAAGAGCCCGGTGGATAGGTCACAGGACAGCGCGACGCCTTCGTCGGGGGCGTCTTCGTCGTCTGCCACCACAAGCTCTTCTGATCGCAGCGAGTCCCGCGCAAGGGCAGGGAGCGTGCGCGTGACATGGACGGCTTCAGCGAACACAACGTGGACGAGTGACGGACGCACCAGATACTTGTACAACTGCAGCGACTGCCGCTTCGTCGGCACCCACCCGTCTTCTACCTGGTTTGTGCTCAGGTGTTCTGCGCACGCTTGCAACAGCCTTGCGGCATCTCCGCGGACACCCATGGGGCACTGGTGACCTAGGGTCACATTAGAGCAACATATCTTACAGCGGGTAATTCTCCTCGTCCGGCAAATCAATCCGGTCGACGATCATGGACGTGTAGTGTGGTTGAAGGAGTCGAGTCCAGGCAGGTTCTTGGAAGGCTCGTTGGGACGTTAGAAGTGGACATCGCGTAATCGCTCTCCATCTATGCAGCATATACGGACGTTCGGGTGGAGAGACGGACTACACGCGATGGACGAGGCGAAGTTCTGTTTGGTGGCTTGCTCGCTAACTGTATCACGTTATATTGTGTATCCATATGCTTCCGTCTTCATGCGCAGCTGTCAAAGCTGATGATGTCCCGCATTGCGGTGGAAATAAGGCGAACGGAACAAATCGCTAACGAGCAACTCACAATGACGAGTGCCTATTCGGTGTTCATGCCGGCAGCGCTCATCTGGCACGCGAGGTACTATGTCATCGTACACTTCGCTCATGTTGGTGAGCCACCTGACAAGTAGAGCAGCATCAATTGCGGATAGGTATTCCTGCAGAATGAACAAGGGACGCGGTTACTTTGAGCAGAAAAAAGGGACAGACTCGTGAAGCTTCTGCACTGTCGTCCTGGCTGCGTATATGCGCAGGGATCCTCAATCCGGGCATCAAACGTCTTAAACGTTTGGACGAGTAGCGAGGGCCGTCGGGGATCCGAAAAGCCTGGAAAGCGGCCCTTCGGGTCGCGATCGTCCCTCGCATGGAATGCGTTGCGCCCTGATCATCTGTGCGATTAAGTCTAAGGACTCGTTGAAGAGACCCGCAGCTCGCGGCCTCGCTACTTCTGATGCCATCACAGCAGGAAAAGATATGGGGCTGGTGGTGGGTCGGAGGTAAGAGGCGGGTACCAGAGCTGGGCGGGTGGCGGAGGTGCATGGCGGAGCTTACGAGATGGAATCTGTGCGGTTTCGAATGCAATGCACCACAGTGGCCGACCGCATCCATGATTTATGCAGTCCAACAAAACAAGAAAGGCCGCATTGTCTAGTCTGTAGCAGAAAATGCGGCGAGTAAGTTGTTTGAGGTCGCAGGAGGTGCACTGCGGACGCTGCGACAGCAGCGCGAGCATCGAGAAGTTGGGCATCTGCCGTTGAAAGCGGTGCACCAACTTGCAGTACGACAGGTTGAGTTCGTCCAAATAATTCATATCGTCAATCTGTGACGGTCAGCAGTCATTGGCTAAGTAGGAAGGTTTCGGGACCATGCACTCGAATGCAGTACAATAAATGCGCCAGTACTGAGTACCTGGCACCTGCTGAGTGAACGTTCGCCGTGCGAGGAATATCGATAGCATCGAGCAACCTCAGTGACACTCCTTCAGAAACAGTCCCATGGAAGACCAATATCAAGGTGAATTCGACAGGGTGGTCTATACACAATTCGCGTTCCTGCTGGCCCGCGAATGCGTTCTGCGAAGCCATTCTTCGGCTAGCGCAAAGGCAGGATGAGCGGAGATATTCTCATTGACATACCTGTAGCTGACGATCGTTCGAGAGATACCAGCCAGCAGATACACAGAATGAGCAGCACGTCCGAGCCAGGCCCACAGTGACAGCGGCGACGCAAGTCGTCCATAGCACCTCGAAGAACGAGGAACGAAACTGCAAACACAGGTTCATCAGACTTTAATCAACGACTGCACGGACTCACAGAACCTCGGCACAAGAGTGTGGACCATATCGTCGGCTTGCATTCAGCATCCCTTCCAATAAGTTAGAAACGCACAACAGGTAGTAACTAGTATATAGTGCTCCCTCGCAGCGTCGACGTCGAATTCATTAAAAGGTCCGGTTCCTGCTCCTTTACGCAGTCCCTGGATCACGGCAAGATCCTTCAGATCTTTCTGCAATATCTTCGTCAAATGCGCCAGCCCCGCCTGCTCCTCCGCCAAAATCTGCAACGTCGTCAGCCAATGCGAGCGCCACACACACCCAACCAGCAAAAAACACGAACCTGTGCAAGCTGCTGGAGCCCTTCCTCGTCGACGACGGCCCACTCGACGCCGCCCGCCCTGCGATCGCGTTCCCGCGCCGCCGTGACGGCGCCAACAAGCGCCCAGAGCTCGTTCAGCTTGCCGCGTATCCTGCCTGTCCCGCCAGGTCGGCGGATCTCCTGATCGATATCTTCCAGGGCCGCGCGGAGAGCCTCCTCTTCTGGCCGGATCGCGGACGAGCGCACGGCGGGTATCAGCAGGTGCAGGTGTTGCACAATCTTCAGCACGCGGTGCGTAAGCTGCGTCTGTAGCGTCGCGGCGCGATGCAGCCTCGACGCGTTTGACAGCTCGTGCGCTGAGTTAGGGCTTGGATCCGTGTACGGAGTTCCTATGCTGCTGTTGGAGTGCGGTGCGGACGTGAGATGGGGTTGTGACGGACCTTCAGTTTTCTTGGTGCATCGCTGCTTGTTGCGTCTGGGCGTCTACCCGTTTTTGCAGATCATCAAGCCGTTCGCAATCACAGGAACGAGACTGGAGACAAGGGATGAGCCAGCCGAAAGAGACTGATCGCATGGCCTGAGAAAGCAATTTGCGACGCACCAGCTCGGGTCTGGGTTCTCCCGTGTAGCCTTCTGCCACAACGCATCGTTCGTCGCGTTCCCCGGTCGCCCATACAAGTGTACCTGCGACGGGTCCACCAGGTTGTAGAAGTAGTGCTGCGCCACGACATCAGAACAAATGCGTGCAGTGTCACAGGCTAACATACTTGGAAACGACACTGCGGCGACGCTGGGTTCCACGCGTGGTAGATGCTCTCCATCCGCTGCTGCAGTGAGACGAACTGCGATTGGGCGTCTGCCTGCGTCTGCCCTGCGGGGACCACAGCTCGCGATGAGTAGAGATTGCCTTGAGGGGCACCGAGGAGCGAACCGCCTAGCGTGCTGCCGCCAAAGAGAGACCCGTCCGCTGTTGTTGAGGAGCCTGCTGTTGAGGGGCCTGCCCGAGAGTCGAGCCGCCGAAGAGCGGGTTGGTGCTCGGGCCTGCTTGTGGCTGGTTCCCGAACAGACCGGGGGCTTGATTCTGCGCATTGTTTGTGCTTCCAAACAGACCGCCTGACGGTGCTGGCGCGGGGTTTGTATTATTTCCAAATAGACCACCGGTGTTGGTCGTGTTCGTGTTCGACGAGCCAAAAAGACCGCCACTCGGGGCGGGCGCCGCGTTCGTCGAGTTGTTGCTGAACAAGCCGCCGCTCGTGTTGGTGTTCGTCCCTCCTGTGTTTCCAAACAGGCCACCAGTTGCACCGGTGTTGTTCGGCGCGTTCGCGTTTCCGAACAAACCACCCGAAGGCTGCGTAGTGTTCGTTCCTCCTCCTGCGTTCCCAAAGAGGCCACTCCCTGTAGTGTTCGTTGAGCCTGCGTTGCCGAACAACGGGTTACCTGTGTTGCCAGTCGATGTTCCTGCAGTAGGTTGGTTACCGAAGAGCCCTCCAGCAGCTGGTTGTGCAGACGCGTTGCCAAACAAACCTCCGCCTGACGTCTGTGTATTCGTCGTGTTGGTACTTCCAAACAAGCCGCCTCCAGGTTGTGTGTTCGTCGTGTTCGTGTTTCCAAACAGCCCTCCCCCTCCCGGCTGTGTATTCGCCGGGTTTGTGTTTCCGAACAACCCCCCTCCACCTCCAGACTGCGTGTTCGTGTTCGTGCTCCCAAACAGCCCGCCACCCGTAGTGCCCGTTGTCTGCGTGTTGGCTGCGTTGTTCCCGAAGAGACCCCCTCCAGCGCCCGGTGCCTGCTGCTGAGGGTTTCCAAACAAAGACGTACCACCAGTTGCTGGCTGTGACGCGTTGTTCGTCGAACCAAAGAGTCCTCCAGATGGGGCTGGTGCCCCGCTCTGTTGTTGAGGTTGTTGACCCGCGTTCTGCGGGTTTCCGAAGGAAGCGAACATCCTGGGTGACTGACCAATCGAATCAGTGATACGACGGTCAAGATTAATGCCTTACCTCCAGCAAGACGCGTCAAATGAACGTACTCTGCGGTTGTGGCTGCTACAGCAAGGGCGGCAGCGAGTGGCGCTGTTTTGTGAACACTACGGTCATGTGCGCTTATACGCCTCGACGAGCGCCTCCATTCCGTACCAGTACCTCTTTCTACACCCACCTATACTCTGGGGATTCTCACCAAGGAAATGTACCACGCAAACTATTCCTTTTCTATTAGTATTGACTGCGTATCAACTGCTACAATTTGGCCGACCTGACTGCCTGCAGTGGTTGCTCGCGCTCAGTACTCACCACCTGACAAGTAACACTTGCTTCGAAGACGTAACTTTCGCTCCATCTTCTCACCTGAGAAGACTGTATATAAAGCGCGATATCGCTCGCGATTTCACACCGTCCACCATCCGGACATCCATCATGTCAAACGCCAACACAGTACTATAACGCGGCTGGTGTGAGTTGACCCCAGAATGCTTTTCTCATTCCGCACGCGGCTGAATGAGAAAAGAATACTGGTGCAATGCACCCCAACGGCAAGGCCAGGATTCCTGTCAAAGACGTGCATACGGTGTACGGCCACCCCGAAGAGATCTCGCTGAGAATGTATCGGAACGCGGGCGTGAACGTCCGGCGCGGACGGAACACGCTCGTCACACCGCGCGACGTCGAAAGGGCCAGTGATGCACGGGATGCGAGGAATGCAAGGGAGGCGGGAAACGCGAGGGATACGAGGAACGCAGGGGGTGCGAGGAACGCGAGGGGTGCAAGGTCCAATGCGGGGGGTGCGAGGAACGCGGGAGGTGCGAGGAACGCGGGGGGGTGCGAGGGATGCGGAGGATTCGGAGGAGGAGGGCCTGTGGGAACTCCTTCACGAAATCGACACTGGGTTTGGCTGTGTGCCCGGTGGCGGGGCATACAAGGATTATTGAGAAACTACGGGTATGTACTCCAATCTCATGCCTGTTGCGTACCGGAGGTCTGACTATTTCCACATTGAAACCGGCAGCAGAAGGCATGGTCGCTGTCGTGTGCTTAAGATAAGTAGTATACTTGATCTTGATGCAGTCTTGAGCAGTTTCATTCCGCTGTATTAAGTGTCGCAGCCTTCATCAGTCGCACATCAGTTTGACGATTCCGATGATACAGCTGTTCATACAGATCTGCGTATCATTACATCCGTTCCTCGAGCTATATGATAATATATATCGAATGCGCGGGTCTAGAACGCACTCAGCACCTTCCGCATGACGCTACGGAACGTGCTGATATAAATAGGCTGCTGGGCAGCTCCCGTCGGCCTCAAGCTGCACTTCGCTGGAGCCAACTGGGCTGCGGTGGGCGACGCAGTCGCGCCCGCGGCTCCCGACGTTCCCGTCGCGGATGCACCTGAGCCAGCAGAACCGGACCCGGACGTCGTACTGTTCGAGACGTCGCTCGCTCTGTCACTGGTTAGCTCGGAATGTACTGTCGGCAATCGAAGAGACTCACGGGCAGAACGTCAGCGTGTAATCAGCGTTCTTCGATGCATCGCACGTCCACAAAGCGGACCCGCTCGACTCGTCGTAGGCATACGCGTACGCATCGGGACAGTTACTCTCTGACGATCACATCAAGCGTTAGATAGTGTATGGCCGCGATGCGCGCCGATGTCACTCACTGAAGAAACTGTAGTAGTCGACCCCGGATGGTGGACAGGTTGCGGCGGTGCCATAGCTCCCAGAACAGCAATTGGGCGAGTCGCCTGCAAGCTATATGGGCCCCGAACGTTCTGGCTAGGGAAGACGGACTTACTTGGGTTCCCACTGAGGTTAGCGTCGCAAGCACTCATGCAGCCGAGGACCGTGCCCGAAGAATTCGTTGGTCCCTTTAGGGAGTTGGGGCCTGATATCATCGTGAGACGTGGTGAGTGTGTCGCCGGAGAAATGCACGCACAAATTGCGTCGAGATCTACTGGACAGCTAGCCACCGAACAGCCGACGTTGTTGGTGATCGCGAGGGGCACGTTGAACCCATCAACGAGAGAGACTGTGTCGCATGAGACATCGTGCCGTCGGAGAGCGGGCACCGTATCGAACATACCGTCATAAAAGTCCGAGCTACCTGCACTCAAGGTCCATTCAGCCAGACTCGCGGGGGTGTTGCCCTAGAGTCCCGGTAAGTCCGGTCCACTAGTTATGTCTGCATGCGGCCTACCGGAGCAGTACATTTCAATCCTCCACTGCATGAGCCGGAAAGGCAGGTCTGGCCGGTGCTGCTGTTACTGAAGTCGCACGCGAGCCTGCCCTGTGTCGGACATCATGACGAATCAATGACACTGGGTCCCAAGCGGTTTTGCCGGCACATACCCAGATACGTCCGGAATCCCAGTCGTTGGGCACCGAAAAGCTCACGGAAGTATGAGGTTGAGCCTCCCACCTAGATCCAGCCAATGGTTATGCGTTATCTGGCTGAAGTCTATACGACTTACCCAGTCGGTTGGTCTGGCGCAGCTCCGGAAGAGCCGGTGAATATCTGCTCCGATTGTCATCAGTAAGTCATCATCCTCTGGCTCGTGGGAGGAGCTACGCGTGCCTCCGCGGGCTTGCATAGCCCCTAGAGACACGGGCGCCGATGTGTCGCACTTACAGCTGGCCTGATTACCAACAAAAGGCTTCAGTATCACTCCAATGTGATACAGTTCGACTCTACGCACCATACGGTGTACGAGCAATTGTTTGCTACCGTGAACGTCCGTGCCAGAGACACCGGTATCGACCCCAGAGCGAATATATAGAAGATTTTAGTCATATAGGACGTCGTTACTTGGTCGTGGTAGTGTGCTCTGGAGTTCAGCGGGTGGATAGAGGTGTTCTAATACAAGCAGGTAGGTGGCTGACCGCCGCCCAGGGCCCTCCGTCTTTGTCACGGGCAGCTAGAAGCCTACGGACAGTCACGAGAATCTCTTGCTGCGTATGCACGCTTGCGGTGCCGGCGGAGATTGCCTCGAGGTAGTAATAAGTAAGGAACAAAGATAGGATGTCATAACCTGCACGTTCGGCGGACGCGACTCGGACGCGTTCAGCGTGTACATAAATGCACGTGACTCGTTCCATCGTAGCCGCCGCGTCTATTAGTATGAACCCTCTGAAACGGAGCACTGATCACAACAACTTGAACCACTTCTTGTCAGCTTGGCTCAGGAAACGTACAACCCGCTGTATCTTTGTAGCTTCTCTCTATTCGATGACACGTCTAACCTTGCGGTAAGGTCCAGAACTGAGACATCACTCATCTGATCGAGTACGGCCGAACACAGTAGTACACAAAGTAACCGCCTTTCGATTGTCAGTCACTGCCACAACAGCCAAACTGCAAGGTGCAAATCGGACTTCATATGATCCTCTACTACCGGTTTTACTATGCAGTATGATGCACTGGTAGTCGTATGAAGTTTCAGGAAGCTTCTCCGAGTCGGCCGCGGCGCCGGTCATCCTTCTCCTCAAGCTCCCTCTTTCTCCTCAGGCCTCCTCCGTGTCTGCCACTTCAAATCGTGCGGGAATTATTCCCCGAATGCGTGTGGTTCGTTGTTGCGAATCCTACTCGGCTGTTACCAACGTCGTACACGGTGTAGAACCGTTCGAGCCAGGTCATTCCGTTGATGAAATCGAGGCCGCTCCCGGATACTGCCCCGTTGTCCGACACGACTAGATAGTACCCGTCCTCCGTGCCGCCAATGTACTTGTTCAACTGCCGGAGAAGTGGTTGGCGAGCATGTATGGGCATGTAATGCAAGGAACTTACTGAGCGAGGCCATAGCTGAGCGTCTCGAGTGAGCTCATAGACCGTCTGGGGATCTGGTAAGCTTCGTCGTTCATCTTTCTACCGCCAGTACTTACCCCGCCAATGTTAAAGTACAGACTCTGAAGCGCACCGTACTGTTCTTCGTCAATCTGTAGAAGTCCGCTGCTGTCATCCATGGTGGCTCCCGTCATGTTTTGGTAGGCGTTGAACGCGTCTATGGAAAATATCACTACCTGGTTCACAGGCAGCGAGATGGTACGGCACGCACCGGTGGCCAGGAGGAGAAGCGTAGTCCCAGTATCCACAATTCCAGATGTGGGACCCAGGATCTCCGTGTCGCCGTACATCACGCTCTGCTCGATCCCGACGTAATGGCTAGCAGGACTGGTGGATGTGATGTCGCTGCACCCAGCACCGTTTGGGAAGGTCTCTAATTCCGAAGATCGCAACACTCACACGTAGGTTAAGGTTCCTTTGTACTTGCGCTCGTCCACGCCACCGAAGGTGAGCTCCCCGTTCATCTCTGACGGTGTTGTCGACGGTGTGAACGAGATGCCAATTTCGTAGGCCTCTAGAAGACCTTGCTTGTATGCGTTATCCACCACGGTCGGAATGCAACCTGGTCCGGGAAGGAGGGTGCCTAGCGTATCTCTCAGCTAGGTCGTCTAGCACGGTCGGCTTCAAAACTCACTACAAGTGAGGTCTTGAGGGCCGATGCTATCGCATCGTGTGAGTGCGTGCTTTTTACGAGAAGGATTGAATAATCTCGTACCCAAGAATCCCATCGACGCCGCCAAATCCTTCACTCCAGATAGATGCACCTATACCTTGCTCGGCGATCGTCAGTCCAGGCGCCAGCGTGATCTGGTCCATGACTTCGTCTCCTAGAATGCGGATAATCTTTGCTAAGACACCTCATATGACGGCTATGCTGGAGTCTTCCTACCTCCGAAGAAACCAGAGCCATACGAGACGCACTAACATGTTGTGAGCCGGATATCCGTTATGAAGCGACTGAACGATTCTTACGACTGCGTTCGACGTGAGCTCAGTCGTCCCTGAGAATACGAAGGGGTTCGTGAGATTGGCACCGGCCCATGTATTGGAGCTACCGGTGTCAATGAGCAGACTGTCTATCAAACGAAAACACACGTGAGTTCAGAATCCCATCAAAGCACGACGAAGGCTCACAATTCGACGGCGGGTTCCCGATCTGAACCTGGACACAATCAAAAGTTGAGCTTGACGTTTATGCTAGCATGCATGAGACTGCATACTTCAGTAGTATAGCTAACAACTCTCGCCGTCGCAGGCGCGTTGACCATGGATGCAGCTTCCGTGGCTGAGCTGACGCCGGCGTACTTTCCCTGTGCGTTGTCGCGCATGAACTGCGCTCGCGCTTGGTCGAAATCAACGAGATTCGTGCTCCCCGCCTGTGACACGCGTCGCGCGAAGGGCAGGGCGACTTTGGACCTTGGGCCGGCGCCGACGGAGGATCCGCTAGCAGGTCAAGGCCGAGAGGCATGTCAAAGGGCGCACCCTGCGACGGTCGAAGCCATGTGAGGGCGAGAAGGATTTGGGCGACCTTCGACTTCATGGCGACTTCGCGTAGTGATCGACTGTTGTCTCAGTAGAGGACGGGGAATGTCGCTGTCATATTTCGTTCGTTTTTATGTTACCTGAGGCTGACGTCGTCTATGGAGGCTAGCATGCCTACTCTCTGGTATCGATTTGAGAACCAACCGATGAGGGTGAGTTGGATGTTAGCCGCGTTCCTCTCTTCGCGGTCGCTGTCAGCCACTTCTGTTGCAGAAATCTGAAATACGATGATCCATTCATGTAGGTATGGAGGGTTCAGCTACGAAGAAAGCTCCAGTATAGCAATGTAAAACGAGCAAACAAAGCAGTGCAAAACGAGTAACAAAGCAGTGCAGAACGTATGGATAGCTTGACTTTGGTAACAAATAGCATGGAGAGCAAGACAGCACCAGAAAACATTGAAAGACGGAAACGAAGTTCGTATCATATATAACACTGTCAGATCGCACCGTTGCAACTGGGACAAACCACAGGTGGTTGGTCCATCCAATCTTCATCTTCTAGCTCTTCCTCGCGACGCTGCCAGTATGGCAAGTATGGTGTCGCATAACGGAAGCTCGTGCCGATCTTGTCGCAGAGTTGCTGCGGGTCCAGCGTCGACCAAGTGTCATCAATATAGTCTTGTTCGAAAGCGGCATAGACCAGTCGACGTGCAAGGGCGACTTCTTCACATTCCCAGCAGGAGTCCAGCCATCCTCGCCGGACCCGGCCGCGGACGATGGGGCATTGGGCGATACGGACCAGTGCAGGAGGGAGTTTCGCAATGCTGTCCGACCGCAGCATCTCCGTGAGCACAGCGTCGAGCGGGAGTGGCTTAGATGGCACTTCCGAAGCACAAGAGTTGTGCCAGAATCAGAGTTGCCATCGTCTCGTATCTCGTCGTCGTCGTCTGGGTCCTGGGTATGCATATGCTCAGACCCGGCCTGACACGAGATTTCACGCAGGATACGTACCATCTTGACTCCATCCGTATAGTATGCAAGGAGCGGACAGTCTTGGGCGTCATCCGGGTCAACTGCGAGCAGTCGGACACCACGGTCACCAAGATAACGTTTTGCTGGATGCTCGACATTGCTCCAGCGGACGAGACACTTCTGATGATACCACTGCCGACAGGTCAAGCGAGGGCAGAAGTGCATTACCATGGCGTCCAGCTGGTCTTCATCCAGATGAGACGGGAACGGGTTGTACCCATTCTGATTGCACCGGCTTTGCATGCACATTTTGTAGCCAGGTTTGGGCTACATGCAACCCGTTAGGCTTGAATCACGAGAATTGAAAGCGTTGCAGACTCACGTCCACCAACTTCCGTGCGTGTGACAAAATTGATCTTACATACAAGGTGTCGGCCTGCAGTTCGGGCGGGTCCAAGCATGCCTCATCCCATTCATACAAGTACTTCACTGCTGCTCAGAGGTCATAGCTATTCAGTTATGAGGAGCCCTCGATGAATCTAGAACATACCAAGTAGGGATGCGGCTTTCTCATACGTACACCAATCGGATGTGCTCTCTCGTATGGGGCAAACCCGGATCCATCACTTGTATATATTAGTGAGAACAAGGCGGTGATGAGTGGATAGGCAGTGAGGTGAGTGACTCACAAGGATTTGATGAGTTCCATGAGATCCGAGCCAGACCAGCACCAGTGAATCTTGGCCCATACCTCATAGTCATCATCGTCCAACGAGGTTGCACGTAAATCTGTGATGATACCGACCCAGACGTTAGTAGTACCGTCATGTTTCGACGCAAGTATAGCACTGCTCAAACCGGACATCTCAGTCAAACACAACGTAGATTCAGGGATGTTTTCCGCACCTATCCCCCGGCTTGAAGGCCACATGTTTGGCCCGTACAATGGTACCATCATCTTCATTCTCGAGCAAGTCGGAGTCTACGTCTGATACCGACCCGGACTCGGACTCGGTATCCGAACCCGTTTCTGAACCGGTCTCTACTACGGCACTTCTACAGTTACGAAGTTCTCCACTATAACGAGAGTTCAACGTTCAGCCACAGCTTGATCGCCCCGCTAACATGAACAAACTAGCACAACAGCTCACCGTGGCATCTCCCAATCCTATACATGCGTAAGAACTCTTCTCCGTTGGCGAACCGTCAAAGACCTGTACATTGCACCTGTTCCTTGGCTCCACGGTCACAGTTGATTTGTTCCGACGACGCTTTGTCTCGGACTTCCTGGGCATTGCTGGTGTCTGAGTGACTTCTGATAAGTGTATGACAATCTGAAGCTTCGAGAGTCTTTACCTTCCAGCTAGGGAATCGCCCAGGACAGCTCCGAGTGTGGTTCAAGTCGAAGTGAGTGCCAGTGCCAGTGGCGAGCGCGTCGCGCGCGGGAAGGGAACGCGTCGATCAGGTGACTGGTCGATCTCCGCGCGGCGCGGACCTCTGAGGCTCTTTAAAGCCTCGCGCGCGCCAAGTCCCGACTTGCTCTCAGATCTGTACACTGCCCTAGGGTTTATCCTCTACCTTAAGTTGTGGATCTCTGACTACGCTCAGATTGCTCTTCCTTAGCAGTTGTCCATCCTACTTGGTGATGTCGGAGTCGGCGCGAAAAAGACCTCGTGTCGCACTGGATGGCGACGCGGAGAGGAAGGCACTGCAGAACCACCCCGCGCTCTATTACGACGACGGCAATCTGATCCTCAGCTGTGGAAGCACATTGTTCCGCGTGCATCGCTCTATCCTCTCAAGCACTCCCCCGTGTTCCGCAACTGTTCGAGCGTGGTGAGGACACAAAAACCGAGACGCTGCGAGGTGTCTGCATGTTGCTTTGGAGGACACGAAGGAGGAAATAGAGGCGCTGCTGAACGTCATATACGATGGCTTGTGAGCTCTTTCGCGTTTACTGTTGTGTTCACGGGCAGAAACAACGCCACAGCCGCATCGATTCCCGGAGTTGACGGTGGTCACCTTCCCTACGCTCGCGAACATCTTTCGCATGGCTACCAAGTATCGCATCGACCGTGCGCGGTCAGACATATTGAACCGATTGAAGGAGGAGTGGCCCTTTGATCTGAAAAAGCACGACGCGAAGCGCGACGCCCGACGCAGGCGGTTCTCCGGGTTCAGCAGCAACGTCAACAAGCACCCAATGCCGCGGCCGATCCCAACGTCAACGCCGCGTTCCTTGAGCAAGAAGAGCTCACCGTGCCACCCGCCACCGTCATCGCTCTGCTTCGCGATGGGGGTCCACCGACAAAGAGCTGCTCGCGCCACTCTTCTACGCGCTCAGCTGCAGCACCTGGCAGTTCGGCGGCCCCGCGGTCGGGCACCACATCGCGCCGCTCTCGCATGCGGACATCGAGCGGTTCATTGTCGGCCTCGAGCAGGTGCGCACGGTGTTCTCCACCATAGCGACAACGCGTCCCATCAGGGATGTTTTGGGTGCGCACGCTGCAACGAACTGCGAAGCTGGCGTGGTGGCCTTCTGGCAGTCTACGCTCGCGGTGCTCATGTCCTCGCAAAATGCCATCACGGCGCGGCGCCCTATCGAGGCATTGAAGGACGTGTTGACTTTGGTTAGGAGTCCGGGCCACCTGGCGAAGTTCGGTGTTTGTGCGCCGTGCGCCGGATTGATAGCTGCGCATATCGAGCGAGAGCGAAACGCACTTTGGGACAAGCTTCCTACACTTTTCGGGCTCGCGTAGGCGTATCGGCGTCCTGTCCTGCATCCGTTGTGGATATGACGCCTGAAGGACATCGTCACTCTCCGCCGCCCGTGTCTTCCGGATTGCTCTTCGCCTGGTTGGTGTCTGCTTCAGGAATTCAATGACCAGTGCCTCTACTCGGATAGAACAGACTAGTGCAACCACATTGTACATACACAATGGCCGTGCGTTGCTGTACTCACCTTTCCCCGTCTACTACTCATTTATCTGGGCCAACGTATCTCATACACCTCTTATATATACTGTGTATATCCACGTCATGTCATTGCATATCGTCGCATACTGTACGCACCTACTGATTGCTACTGCATACATATGGAACTCGTCTATGGTCGCATATGCATATGCGAACCTCCCGTCGAAACTCACGTACGACCAGAGATAAGTGCGCCGGGCGCGACGAGTCTGGTCACCAACTCCTTGTACAATACAAGATAGATGGTACGTTGTTCCGTAAAGACTTCTGGTTTTCGAGCACACTGCCTTATCATTTAGATGCATGCGACATCCAGTAACGAAAGCACGCGTATGCTAGCATGGCACAGATCGCGGTGCAGGCTATGAGCAGTCTGGTGCCGAATGCGGATGTCTCGTGTTCAACCTGGGCGCAGCCGCATTTATACCTGGTTAGAGAGCGTCAAGTCTGGAGACTCACCACGGACGCAAAGGGGGAAAGGATGGGTATCGTGAAGTGCGTGGGTACAGACCACCCTGTGGACGCCGAGTGGCGCACGAGAGAATACGAATGTATGATTGCGGCCACAGTTGCGACGAGGCAACATAGAGGAATATCTACGCACGAGGTCAAGCCGTACATTAGCGACACTGAAAGAGAGCTCACCACAAGTGTCTCCAACTTCACATGGCGCGCCTCGTATTGCCGCTGCAACAGAGCGAGTCGCGCTACCGGCGAAGTGTAGTTCGTCAAGGACTCTAAGCACGCTCCACGAGACGACGTGCTCACCGCGCGTTTCTCCTCCTCCGTGGTGCTCAACGCCAACAATTCGCCTTGGTGCGCGACGCGCGCGGAGAGCAGGGCCTCCGCGGTCAAGCGCGGGCAGCCCAGTACTGTTCCGCGGTGGTGGTAGGCTTGACACTGGGCGGGTAACTCACGCTTGCCCTCCCTGCAGCCGTAGTTGTATAGAGGAACCTGTGGTGGGTACCACGGCTCGCGCGTACATCATAGTTCGGCTCTGAGAGGTGGGTGAAGAAGACGGTAGACTGTCCTGTCCTCCTGCCACAGCGATGCCTCGTCCACTGGCATGATCAGGCTTCTTCAACTTGTTCATATGATTGTTCTCGTGATCTTCCCAGATTTTCAAGCTAGTAGGAGAGCGAGATAGAAACGGCTGAGATTGTGCGTAGTTCTAATCACCGCGAAGTATACGGGTCGCGGACAAGCACATGTGAGGAGGAGGAGGACAACGTCCGCTTGAAGCTGCACTGCAGTCCGTTTCGTCCCACACGTGATCCTGCTCAGGCTGCTCCATCGCCCAGTGATTCCGCTTGCCTTTCGCCACGACTTGTTCCAATACCCTCTGCATCTACTTGCCTTCGCTGCGAGGTCCGGAGAGGATACCGAGAAGGGTAGGTAAGTAAGACATCGCTTGTTAGTCTTCTTAAGCTTGATCATGCGCAGGTACAAATCCGTACAGTCTGATATGCCTGTTCCGCCGGCGGATGTCTTCGGGGTTGTATACATCATCGAAAATGCTCAGCAGTTTTGGTCTGGTGCGTCTTACACGTTTGTTTGCCACCGTTTACATCTCTGACAAAAGTGGGCCACAGAGCTGGAAGACATGCTCAATGTTTCCGACGGCCTGACCCTCGAACGACTAGATGCCACCCTGCGACGTTTCGTCTCGTTCTGCGCGGCATATCACGGTGAACGCAACTGTTATGGAGCGTAGACATATGTGACTGAGCCGACCACCCACACAGAACAGTACCTGCAAAGTCCATTGCAGATGGAGCACGCATGCGACCTCCTCATCGCCTCGGAGCTGTTCCAATTCCATTCCCAGCGCATGACCAGGATCTTGTGTGACGATACCCAGAAGGTGTGAACGTCCTGGTGCCCCCTGTGCTCCGCTGACCGTCGGCCACTCCGTAGGCCACAGACCCTCATCAGCAGCTCATCCTCTACGGCGTCCTGCTGGCCTACGGGAGACGGAAAGCGAGTTTCCTGCGCGATCAGAAGCGTTGGCAACCACTGCTTCCCTTGCTCATGGACAATGTCCTAGTGGATGTTGATCCGGACGTGGAGGATACGTTCTCAGGCACGACTTCCGGTGGGAGTGGGTATCAGCGGGCGGTCGCAGTACCGATCGAAGCCAAGCTGCGGACACAATCTGTGCGCATTCTTTATGAAGTCTGTAGAGTGCAGAAGATGACGATCCAAGAACTAGGTGAGGGCGGTGCGAGTCGTCTGTCACACTTGACGCTCATATAGCCCCAGACAGCTTCAGTGACTCCTTCATTGACTATCTGTTCGATCTCATCGAGCAGACACGGCATATGCAAGATGAGACCTTCAATTATTCTGTGATAAAATTACTCGTGGGTGTCCATTCCACGATCTATTGTAATCATCCGCTGACTGTACGTAGGTCGCTCTTAATGAGCAATTCATGGTGGCCGCGCTGCATTCTCAAGAAGAGAATGGTGGTGGCAAGCAAAACCACGGAGATCGTCACAAGACGGAGAACGACAACCGCGTCTTGCAGGTGCTTATGACACGGCGAGGGTCGAGCATGACGTTCGGCGAAAACATGATATTCATGCTCAATCGTGCCAGTAAGTTACCTCTCTGTGCTTGACTGCTCCAGTGCCCACCTTCTTCCAGGTCGCAGCCCCGAAGATCTCTGTATGCAATTGCTGGTCTTGAAGCTGCTCTACCTTTTGTTCAGAACAGAAGGCATGTCTGAGTACTTCTACACGAATGATCTTTGTGTCTTGGTCGATGTATTCTTGCGAGAAATCGGTAACATCGACGAAGATAATGAGTCGGTGCGTACCATAACACACTCTAGTTTGTCTCCGTGTCTGACGTTCTATTGCCGCAGCTTCGACATACATACCTTCGAGTCTTGCATCCGCTCCTGACAAAGACACAACTCCGTTCAATGCCCTACAAACGCGGACAGATCGTACACACACTGGAGTCGCTCATCGAGAACGAGTCCATCCGGGACATCGACCCTACGACGAAGCGGCTCGTCCTGCGCTGCCTTGCGGGCGACTGGTGCGTCCAGTTCCGCAAGAAGACCAGCGACACGCCCAGGCGCGTCGACAGCCCCGCGCTCTCCTCTACCTCTGCCATCTCAGTGCCACAGAGCATCAACTCGCCCACCACGCGGCCGGACCGCTCGAACTCCTTCCGCGGCAAGAACGCGAAGGCGAGCCGCAGCGCGGAGAACCTGCTTGACATGGGCAGCATGTCCCGGCGGCCGTCCGACCAACGGACGCCGCGCGGAGGGTATTTCGAGGGCCTGCGCCAGCCGAGCGCGGACAGCACGATGAGCCTCCCACGGATCGTGACCGCATCGACCTCCACGGCGGCCTCATCCGTGCCGAAGCCCCGCCATCGCGCAGGCTCGATGGACACGGAGGCGACGACCGCGGCGTTCTCGACGCTCACAACGCGCGAGCGGAGCGATTACAACTCGCCGACGTCCGCGCCGGCCGCGCAGGCGTCGATGGTAATGGAGCCTGCGTCGCCTCTGGCCATAGTGGAGCCGCCGGACTCGCCTGTATCAGTGCTCTCCTCTTCGTCGTCGTCGACGATGAACTCCAAGCCGCACAGGAGGGCAGCACCTCCACCGCCCGCCAAGCGGAGGAAGCCACCAGCGGTGCCAGCTGGGCGGGCACCGGCAGGCCATGCGTTCAGCGCAATAGGTGCTTCGTCTTCGCAGCCCAGCTTGACTTCGCTCTTGCCTCGAAGACAGTGACTACATATGCTGAATCCGGGCTATCGTACGCATGCACTTCTGGCGCTCTTACTATTTGGTGTACATCACAATTGGTTCTCGTCGTCGGACTCGTCGCATTGTCCGGATGTTGTCTCGCATCGCATTCATGTTGTCCCCGCGAACATACTTATCTTCATCGCTCATAATTGGATATCCCCGCGCGTTTGCGCAAGACGGGCACTGCGTCAAGCTATGAACCGCGCTGCGTGGCAGGACCGACGGTCGCTCTAACTTCCTCCTCCTGAGCTTCGTGGTGGTGCCAGGTGAAGGTAGCGGTAAGGGCTCGCCCATCGGCAAGCATGTTGGTGGCGAATTCAGTGAGAAACACCATGTATACGTATAAGTGTTCATGACATTTAGTAGTAGGTACGCGGGTACGCAGGTCATTGGTGGCAGGAGCGTGCCACGGGCGGGCATAAAAAAGTCCATCTCCGTACTACAAAGAAACAAAGGCCTAGGCGGCACCGACGAGTCCGTCACATACAGGTGGGCGAGAAAACAGTACAAGTGCGATAGTCTATGATATGTGAGATGGTAGTGGTAGTAGGGCCGAATCACAAGAGCACAACCGTCCGCTTCCGCTCAGACCTTCCGACAGATGGTGCAGTTTACGTGCAGTTCTTGACGGAAGACGAGGGCTGTGGGTAGCAAAGATGAGTCACATGCCGCAAACGACGTAGACAATCAATGACTCACGGATAGCGATGAGAGCTGCAATACTGAGCATGGCGAGCACATAGATGACACCGTACTTGATTACGATCCACCGACGCTGGCGCTTCTGCTTGATGGAGTACAGAGGGGCGCGAATCTGCTTCGACGGACGAAGCCAGACTGTGGAGCTGATCAGTCTTATACTTGTCAAGGAGACATCTGTAGGTACTTACACAGCATCGTTGAGTGAGCACGATCGATGTACGGCAGCAGAACGGGTGGTGTCAAGATCAGAAGCAGGAAGTGGCCAGTAAGGAAGTCAGAGCTCCAAAGTGACAACTCGATGATCTTCACAATGAACTCGCGAGCCGGTTGTGACATCGCATGTGCACCGAGACCCCGACCGTACCACTTGCCAGTCCACCATGCACGGTTTGTCTCGTCATGCTTGAACTCACGGGAGAGGAACACCGAGATGAGGACCTTGTGGATCGCGCGTTGAATGTAGATGACGGCGATGAGTCCTAGCACAGCATGGGCGACGTCCCAGGACTCGAGGAACCACTGTGACACTGTATCAGCAGCGGTTTGGAAAGCTATGATAGTCAACGTACCAGGAACTCGAAGAAGCCAATCATGCCCACGACACCCAGTGAGTGCGCGAGGAAGGCCATGAACGAACCAAACTTCGGGAAGGGCGTGTCAAGCAATGGTCCGAGGAACAGTGAGAACATGAAGAGGACCAAAAGAATCGCCGCGTTCCAGACGATGGGGCCAAGAGAAACGATGGCAATCCGCACGAGTGGGCTCGGCGGCTGGAGACCGTCGACCTTGAATGACTTGACGAACAAGTACGCGACCGTCATGAGGATGGCCATAGCGATGGGGAAGAGGACTTCCGAGAACATGATGGCGCGCCAACCTGCTCGAGGAAGATCGCCGGACAGCTTCTCAGACGGATGTCCGAGTTTCTTCTTCTTGTAACCAGTGATCATCGTCCGTGAGAGACGACAGTAGCCGATCCATGAGTTTTGGTGGACTCGAGAATTTCCCCGGTTCATCCAACGCAAGAACTCCCTGGCGGTATGTAAGTACGAGAAGCAACGTAACGCAGCATGAAAGTACTCACCTGTAGTCAACGATGAAGTCCGCCGCGGAGAACTGGTGCGGGTTGAAAAGGAATGGCGAGATGCAGAGTGCAAGGACGGTGACCCAGAAGTAGACGACCCATCCAGTCCACAGCGTGATTGTGACGTAGAGTAGCATCACCAACTGCCTCATACCAAGGTAGATACTAGGGCCAGCGAAACGCGAGTATAGGATACTGAATGAGATTCTTGTCGTCGCGAACCCACGTCCCGTCGCGATATAGCGAGCTCCACCAAATGTCAGGTTGCTCGCAATCGAATGTGAGTAGATCCGGGTTGAGAAGACTTCAAACGCGGGCGACAGGGACGCGAAGTGCTTGCTCAGACGTATGACGGCCTTCCAGGTACCACGCTCAACAAGTTCTGCAAACGGCATTGAGCACCAACAAAAAATCAAAATGCGTTAAGATAATCATACCTTGTAAAAATAGAGGCAAGTACGCGATCAGGAACACCAAGAAGATACTGATGATACACCTGTTGATCCACTGGAACACCGGGCTGAGGTTGTAGCAGCCTGCCACGCCGATGAACGCGCCGGATGACGTGTATTCGCAAAGCGTCAGTTGACCCTTGAGCGTTCCGAGGTAGACCACTACGAACAGAGTCAGCCATGTGCTACGGTGGAGAAAAAGGTTCTGCTTACTCGTCGTGATGAAGATCTGCACGGACAAGATGACCAACATGTTGTGGATGTGGAAACCGGGGTGACCGTAGTAGAACGTCAGGAAACGGTCAATGGGCAGCTGCGTTCCGAGGTAGTAGTACTCTCGGCTGAGCATCTGCTCGCCCATACCCGTACCGATCTTCGTCTGGAAATTGAGGATGGTGCCGAAACCGAGGTCACGTCCTTTACCACACTGGTAGTACTCGGTGTGCTTGATACGACCACCGCGACCGAATGCGTTCATGCCGGCGTAGATATCCTCGTTCAGGTGCAGACCCTTCTGAGCCTTCGAGACACCACCGCGCGTCGTCATGTAGAGCGCATTGAGGAATCAGGGTGACCGTAGTGCAGTTTCCCGCCGATGTAGGCCAGGGATCGCGCCGTGAGGGTACCGAAAGTCTGTTCCTTGCCAGCGGCCAAGTCGCCGAGGATACCGATGTTCTCCGAGAAGATGTACTCTCGCGCGCCGACAATCGCGACGGGGTTGCGGACGAAGTCCTTCTGGCCCCATTGCGCGTACGGGCTCTGGCTCGACACAGAGTACTCCTCGAATTCACCGAGGACGTTACGGATCTTGAGACATTCCTCGAGGTAGTTATCCTGGTTCGCATCGATGAGCTGGATGTACTCGCCACGGTAGAAGATAATCGCATGGTTCTGGTTGTCGGACTTGCCGTCACCGAGAATGGGGTTACCGGGGAGTTCGATGCGGAACTTCGGACGACGACGGCCAGTCTCGGGGATGAACTCGGAGTGCCCGTCGATGAGCGCGGAGAACAGGCGGACCTCGCCGCCCTCTTTGCGCGACGCCTCTTCCTCGAGGTAAGCGATCTGCAGGTCGGGGTATGCACGAAGGAGGAACTCGGCGTTCTCCTGCTCCTCCCGGTTGAACTTCGAGTACCGCTGCATTGAGACGACAAACTTGAACTTGCGACGCGCCATACGCTCCAACTCGCGCTCGAGCTTGTCCGTGTTTCCGCCGAAGAGCTGAACGACCTCCGGGTTCTCGACGCGGTAGAGGAGCTTGATGGCCTTCGCGTAGTTCATCATGCCGGAGACGGTACGGTAGAGCGTCTGTGCACGGAGTGACGCCCAGATACGCGTCCGCAGAGTGAACTCCGGAGCCGCGCTCTTGAACCCGATGCAGTAGAACGGCAGATCGTCAGCCTTGGATTGGCCCTTCTCGTCGGTGCCGAACGGGCTCGTGCCGTTATAGATTGCCGACTCCTCAGCGAGAATCTTGGTATCCTTCACGAAGTTGTCCCACTCGACCGGGTGCAGCTGCTTGAGGTACTCGAGGAGCGTGACCCGAGTGTTTTGGTCCTCTTCCCTGATGATCTCACGCAACGAGAGAAGGATCTAGAGAATCATGAGCACGGCCGATCCCGCCATAGAAAGCACACTAACCTTTTCGCTGTAGTGAGGCGTCAAGACCGTGAACGTCGGCATCGCATCGACAGGGATAGGCTCCGGGACCGCGGTCGTCAGCGACTGCGCGAAGAACGAAATGCGACGCTCTGCCTCGCTGCCGGGAGTGAAGAACTCGCCCTTCAGGCCTTGTCGCTCTGCGAGATGAAGAAAGGCGGCGCCCGGAGACTGCGACGACCGTCGTTGCCGACGTCGACCTGGTGGTAGAGCAGCTTTTGCACGTGGTCGATCGAGAGTAGGTGCTCGCGGTACATTGAAATGATGATTGCGTTCCAGATCTGCGAGACGAGCACCTACAAACCGGGGTGCGTCAGCCACCAAACTCACGTTGCAAGCAAACGGATTTCACGAACCTTGGGTTTGTACTTCGTCTCCATGTCCGCCGTAGCAAGTAGCTTGGCGTAAATCCGCTTCGGCAGCCGTGTGAAGATGTCCTTCCACGGCGTCCAAATCGACAACCCGAGCGCGAACGAGCGCACGATACTGAGGACCGTGTTCCAGATGATCCACCACAAGAAGGTATCCAAGAAGAAGAGAACGAGATCCATCAGGTACATGATCGTGAGCGTGAACGCCGCCTGGTTCCTGCAGAGCGCATTTCCGAAGTATCTGTCATTGCAGTTCTGGATCTTCATCCCGACCATGACCTGAATCGGAGTTTTGAACGAGAGCGTGAGGAAGAAATATGACTCCGTGTACTTGAGGCCGAAGATGAGCACCCAGACGAGGATAGACGTGAGCCGGGCGGTGTGGGAGAGGCCCGGATAACTCGCTGTGAATGTTTGGCTCGCGAGGTACTTCCGAGACTTGCCCGCCACGCGATCACCAAACATCCGTCCCGAAGGTAAGATGGCGAAGAGGAGCGTCGCGACGACCGAGATGAAGAATTGGACGATACCGAGGATGAGCGCCAAAGAACCGCCCGGAGAGTTACCCTCCGCAATCGCGACATAGATCGTAGGACCGCCGGTGAGTGCGAGAGTGATGAGCAGGAAGATGAGACGTCGTGTGAGGTGGGAGGTGTTGTTCCATGTCGTGGGGATGTACGAAAACTCGGCCAGCGTCGCAGCAATCATTATGGCAGTCGCGACAGCGCCGCCGAGCGCGGTGGCGGACCAGCGCATCGCCGCAGAGTTGGCTCCATTGTAGAGCGTCGGTGAGTTGTATGCCGTGTAGAAGAAATACATCGCGATGTGAATGACCCAGATCCGGTTGAAGTTCACTAGCAGGTGTCCAAACGAGCGCTTCTCGTAGTACGTCTTAAAAAACGCCCGGTTCCAGTCGATCCGCTCAAACTGCATGAACCGCTGTGCAGGCGGCAAGTCCACCAGACGAGTCTAGTTCAACAAGACGTTAGCGCGCCCACCCGAGAACAAGACAGGATACTGACCTTATCAACGAGGGCAATCCTCGCGATGCCCTCGGGGTACCAGAACAGTTGGTTCACATCGTCGTATCCAATGATGCTATCGTGATCCCTTCCCTCCGCACAAACTTCCCATCGACAACCTCGTATCCTTGATCACGATGAAGCGGTACAAGGGCTTTACCACTGTTCGCAGGTATAGACCCTCCGGCACAGCATCCATCCTGTTCTGCACTCGGGCGACCGGTAGTAATCGTCCGCGCATTGAAGATGAAGCACAAGCACTCGGGGACGAACCGCACCTGCGCGCCTTCGCCCCAGCATAGCAGCCAGAGCGCAATCTGACGCACGCGGTCGTACTGGCTCATGTTGTGCATCGCCTGCCGCCATCGCTCCATCGCGCTCTGCAGCGACTTCTCCGACGCGGTCTTTGGCCTCCGCGCTTCTTCACCGACTTGAGGCGTTGCAGGCCAGGATTTTGAGTCTGACCGACCGCGTCGTCAAGGTCCAGCTGCGCCGCGAAGTACCACTTGCGGTAGTTCGCGTGACGGCCGCCGATGTAGTCTGCGTGAAGTGTGAGCAGCGCCTGGTTCGGCGACATGCGCGACGCGCGGCTGTCGAGTAGCTGCATCATGAAATCAAACTGCAGGCCAGCGTCAGGCAAAACCGCGATGAAACAGCATTCACACACGCACCATATTCCGCATCGAATCCCGCTGGAAGCCAAACTTCTGCGTAAGATCGAGGAAAATGTCCTCAATCTCCTCCTTGGATAGCGGGATCTGGCGTTCTGAACTCCATGATGGGTAGGCTTCCCTCGTGCCCGCGGCGCCGGTAGAATCGAGATACGTTGGCGTCGATGCCTCCGACATCCCCATTCGCGGAGGGCCGAGCGACTCTGCAGAGGGTGCATACTTTGCACCGTACATCTCCGCCTCCGAATCTGTGTCGGGTTGCGGGCCTTGCGCGGACGCGAAAGTGAGAAATGTCGGTATCGAAGCGTGGACACACTCACCGTACGGGTCGTATGCGCCATGGTGGTCGTAGTAGCGGTCATCGTCGTTCAGACCGTTCTGGCTGGAGTCCGACATGTACGTGTCCCGCCTGTTGTAGTTGTCCGAGTCGTTATCGTAATAGCGTCCATCCGCCGCTTGGGCGTTGCTGAAGGGGTCCTGGTCGGATGTGGGAGAGGAGGAGACGTACATGCCTTCCTGGCTGCGGGGACCAGGACGGCCAGCCATGGCGGATAAGACGAGCTCGTCGTCGACGGGGAAGGGGAGGGTGGGAGGCGTGACGAAGGAGGAGCCGTTTGTCTTGCGGCTGGGTCATCCAGTCTCCCACAGCCCCGCCAACTGCCAGCCTTCCTTACCAGGCAGGTGCTTCCCGATATGGTGCGTCGGGGGTTCAATTCTCTGACTAGCGCGCGCCGAGCTCCACTACCCTCTTTCTGTTCTGTTCTGGTCCTCATCGCCTTCTGCCCAGCATCTGCCTCCGCGATACGGCCTCTCGCTTGTGCGATAGTCACAGCACTTGGTACGGCTCTGGCGGACGGCTCACGCGGCATTGTGCAAGCTCAGATGGAGACGCATGAGGGAGCTCGCTGCCCTCGACGTCGCATCAAGTTTGAATCAACTCGTCAGAGACCGAACAACAGCCACACGGTGCTGCTGCGCCGGACCACCTGCTGACACCAACTCTTCACCACAGCGTGGAAGCCAGGCCAGCTGCCGCTCTACAGCGTGCCTATGACCGCACGGAGCGCTCTGGGTGCCAGTGCACGTTCGGTATATCGGGAATGGTTGCGTTCTCACTCAAATCTAGTCTAGAAAGTATATTTTGGTATTCTTCCACTGCCTTATACGTATACAATCAGAAGGCTCAGGGCTTTTCTCAGCGCAACCTCGCTACCTCAAGCTCACGCTTCAAGGCCTCAAAGTTGGTTTTCATTGTGAGTTAGACTCTTTGAGTCTGTTCTGGCGTGCATTTGATGCTTCAGAGTAAATTCAATGCCAGCAAACAACTCTTGGCAAGCCATGTTCGGGACCGCGTCCGTCTGTCGTCTGTGAATGGGCGCGAGCTAAGTGCTTAATCGTTTCCGCCTCGACGCCGCCGCTTCTACGTTCGAACGATGTCCCGATACTTCAAGTGCTTGTGCAGCAATCGATGATCGACGCGTAGTTCGGCAGCGCCGAATTTTTTGAAGGGGTGCGCTGTTCACGGCACCGAGGCAGCGCTATTTTATTTACTGACGCTGCGCAGGAACAAAAGGGTAAATAGCTTACACAACATAGGTCTACTCAAATTGCTCTTCGGACCTCTGCTTAGCCTTTCATTCGACGATGTCAGCATCTGCAGCCGACGTTGGCTGTCGGCCCTCCAGGGCCCAATTTCTCGGCTCCTTGAAGGGAATGACGTACTCTTGTAGTTGACTATTCGCTCGGATTCACTCCGTGTCTTTTCGCCACGTCAGTGCTATAATGGAATTAGAAGTGTTGCCAGAACACCAGCCCTCGCGATACTTCACGGATATACGTCTCCAGTACATAAAATGTCGAAGCAATGCCGCCAGTGCACCGACAGTAGAATCCCATAAGTCGTGCTCGGACATACATGTTCCTTCTCCAACCCCATCGACCCGAAGTAGCTTCCCAATGATAGCGGATGCGCCTACGTACGTGATGACAAGCCTAACCATCTTTCCTGGCTTGTATCCGAGGGTCGAATACAAACCATGAAAGGAGGATAGACTTCAGTCACTCCCTCGACGGTTCACCGGCACCTTCGAACGCTTCGTACAGGAGCCCTGAACGTCTAGATTCAACAATCGATATCAATGCGGAGTGGTGACCAGAGACACACGCTGAACACGTGTGGTCATCCCATACCAGCATCCTTCCCGCCTCACCGCGCTGTCAGCTGTCAGACAGAGTTCCGAGTTCTTGAGCGTCGGTATGTAACGGGGCGTGTGCCCTTCGCGATTATCGACCAGTCTCCGTCTTCCACGCAGCCGCCGCCCGTGTGGCTGACAATAGAGCGCGGGAGTATTGACCCCTTGACAACGAAGGCGGGCAGCATACTGTCAGTGGCTGGATGGACCACCATGCCAGTGCGCGGTGATTGTGGGTGTGAGTGCGGGTGTATGAAGTGTCCGGAACACGGTGGGCAACGGCTCGTGGAGAGCAGCAGCGGCCACAGTAAGGAAGCCTCCGCAGGCGTCCGTCCGAGAAGTGGTACGTGGGCTTGCCTGCCAGGTGGGTCGTGTCGATAGCCTAGCATAGAATTTCATTGCCCTGTGACCTGCACGAGGTGGACCACAGAGCGATCGATTGAGCGTCCAACGACACTGCAAAGGAACCACTGTTTCCTTCACGTACAAGAATTGCAGTGAGATGCAAATTCTTTACATACCTTCGTGACCATCGGAAAGGGGACCAGAGCGCATCACTCTCGGCCTAGGAGAAGCTTCATAGTCTATTGTCCACCGGAAGGGCGTCCTTCAAGTTCGACGTCTTTCCGAGATGTATCTATGCCACCAGAAACCTGTGAGGAATCCCCTTCGCTTGCGAAGCCTTTTCGGCTGAGGAAATCATGACATCTTTGCAGTGCGAAGGCCTATAGGACGTCGAGTGAATGAGCCACAGCATGAAGGTCAGTGAAAGATGTACACCATCTTCCGGCTTGATCCCGAGTGGGCGCTTCTGCGTCTTCACAGAGCAGGGAAGGTGACGTTTGAGGCCGGGCTTGACTTCGTGTGGCTCACGTCGACATAGCCCTGATCTAAGTTTCTTGGTAGGAGCCCTGCGAGTGTACTGCTGAGGCGGAGGTGTGTGACCGGTGAGTTAGGCATACCACACAGTATGTTGCGGATCATCCTCACCGGCTGCGACCTCGAGATGAGGTCATCGCGGCATGGTCACCGGCAGGGCTGATCGCCTGCCGTGAGCGTCGGCGTCCCCGCAGTCGCTGTGCGCAGCGAGGAGAGCATTCCTTAAGACATTGCGCATAGCCCTGTTGAGGTGATAGAATGTAAATAAGCCGCTCTATCTCCTGCGCTGCGAGTAAAGCTACCATTGTGCAGTCCTTCTTTTGCAAAACAAGAAGGCAGGCGATGCACGACTCACCCAAGCGAGACATGTTCTGTTTGAAGAGTGACTGGACGAGCTCGGGTCACCGAGCGGCGAGCACAGCATCGAAACCTAGTCGAAACCGGAGCCGCCAAAGCGAGCGTTCTGCTGCACAGCGCCGGAGCCCGGGACCCTTCTCGTATTGTAACGATCGGAAGCTAAGCACGCAGCCCTGGCGTGGCGTTGAGCGTATATAAAGGAGTCTCAGGTGCGCGGGCAGGACATACGCTGCCGCCCCTCACCATCTCCCTGGCTCTGTCCACCATGTTCCACTACCTCCGCAAGATCGCGCACAAGCGCAAGTCAGAAGGTTCTCCGACACGCCCGAGAGCACCGCCACCGCGTCCTCACCTGCAGTCGAGCGGCTGCGTTCGCATATATCGAAGGGGAAAGAGCGAGGCGATGCGGGGGAGACGAGGAAGACATCGATGGAGGGACGAGGGAGGCAGGAGAGGCCCTCGGCACAGCCCGACAGAGGCGAAGCGGTGCGTCTATTCGTGCAGCGCCCTTGTCTGCAGCCAGTACTTATACCACCTGCTCATCGCAGGCGGCGTCCTCCACAACCCTCTCACCGTCACCGAACCCGCGACATCGCAGTACGTCCGCAAAGCGAACAGAATGAGCCCCACCCCAGCGACGGTGCCCTGCCAGGCAAGTTCCTCTATGCTGCCTTGCGGCGACCGCCCTGACACCTCGAGAACCTCTAGTACCGCACTGGGAAGACTCTGGGCAGTGGAACGTATGCCATTGTCAAGGAGGCTGTTCACATCAAGACGGGGGAGTACTATGCGTGCAAAGTGATCAACAAGAAGCTTATGGAGGGGCGGGAGTACATGGTGCGCATATATCCTCATCTATCGCGGCCCTGCGGATCGGTGCGACCTCTGGGTGCTCCACTGCAAGGTACGGTCGGACGACTTACTGATGATCATTGTTTGCGGGCGATGTTCAGGTGCGGAACGAGATCGCGGTACTCAAGAAAGTCTCAAGAGGCAACCCCAACATCGTCACGCTTCACGACTACTTCGAGGTGAGCTTCATCCCCTTCCGTTCCCATTCCTCTCATCGGCTGGACGGTGCGCGCGTTCGCACGTTTGCGTCTTGGCCAGGATGACACACTGGACGTGACCGAGAACAGTGTGGCGGCGCGGTGCCCGTCGTCCCAGCGCAGCCTAACGGCATATGAAGATACCTCACCAGCTCTCACCGGGCTCGTCTGGTTACCTTGCTGTGGACGGCACCATGCGGGCAGGGTCAGAGTCAGGGAGAAGCAGTCCAAGCAGAGTCCAAGCCGATTTCGGGCGAGTGCGAGTGTTTAGCGCCGATTGTACGCTCGGCGTACGCGAGTCCTGCCATGAGGCTACTCACCGCCAGGCTTGCCGAGTGTCGGTCGGTCTGTCCGATTCTTGGTTGACGATGCATGATCTGCCTGTCTGCCGTATTGTGCAGCTGCGGCAGGTACCGGAAGTCCACCGATAACTACGTCCGATGGCTGAAGGCCTCCGAGACGTAAATTCCCGGCTAGTCTTGCCGCTGCCTACGTCCAGACACAGGATGCCCCAAACCTATCGATGCCTAACCGGTTGTATTTGCTGACATCATTTCCAGACATCCCACAATCTGTACCTGTGTTTCGACCTTTGCACGGGCGGTGAGCTTTTCGATCGGATATGTGCGAAGGGAAATTACTACGAAGCGTGAGTCCTGGTCGCGTTTCCGCTCCAATCGCTGAGATGTACCCGTTAGCGACGCTGCCGAGCTGGTGCGGACGATCATGGGCGCCGTGAAGTACATTCACGGCTGTGGTATCGTACAAGAGGTAAGCTACATCGGTACCAATCCCGAGCCATGTGGCTCACCGGGTTTCCCAGATTTGAAGCCCGAAAACCTGCTGTTCCGGACGAAGGACGAGGACGCAGACATTATGATTGCGATTTGGCCTAAGTCGTGTTATGGAGGACCATCTGCTCACCGAGGTCTGTGGTACGCCGGGGGTGAGTGCTGCAGCAGTACTGGACAATTTACTGATGGATCTGCAGTACATGGCCCCGGAGATCTTCAAGAAAAGTACGAGGCTGGGTTATGTATACAGGACTGTACACTGACGATCTTCCAGCTGGCCACGGCAAGCCTGTCGATGTCTGGGCCATGGGTGTCATCACCTACTTTCTCCTCTGCGGTACGTCACCTCCGCCTCTCCCACTCTGCCCCATCTAACTTTCGACAGGCTAACGCCTTCGACCGCGACACGCAGCACAAGAGATGGAGGCGATCCTCGCGGTGACTACAAGTTCGAGCCGGACGAGTACTGGCAGAACGTTCCCAGCCCGCGCGCGACTTCGTCGCCTCGTGCCTCACGATCGACCCCGCCGCACGCCCGACCGCGGAGGAGGCGCTCCAGCTCCCGTGGCTCGCGGCCGCGACGCCGCACTACGTGGCCGACCCCGAGAGCCCGCACGGCGGGCCGAAGGACCTGTTGCCGCAAGTGAAGAAGGCGTTCGACGCGAAGAAGACTTGTGCGTTGCCTTCCGTGCTCCGTGCTCTTTCGTGTGGCGTGCTGACCGTGCCATCCAGTCCGGAAAGCGGTCCTCTCCATGGTGGCGATGCGCCGGATGTCGACGCTCGCACACACGCATACGCTCGATCCGCAGATCGGCGGCAAGAGCCTGCGGCAGCTCCTCGAAGAGTCCGAGAAGGTGCGTGTGCGCTCACTTCACGCTGATGTTTCCGATGCTTACCCCGCGTTCGCAGGAACACGTCGACGGCGAGCACTCTGTCATGCACTTCGACAGCAGCTCGTCCGAAGGCGGCAGCTCCGGCGGTGAGGAGCACAGCGGGCTCGTGGACGCGCTCTCGTCCGTCAAGCTCTCGACTGCTGCGAAGTAACAGCGATCGCTTGGACTGTATCAGGCTACAGAAACATGAGGACCGGGCGCTGCCTGAGCTCGTTCAGTTGCAATTGGGTTAGATTTATGTAGGATACCGTAGCCCGCTCGGTGGTGTTCGATAGTGCGTCGGGTCGTCGTCTATATCTAACGTGAAGTAGTGTAATGATATGAGATACCAGTGTGTGCCGATGGGGTGACGTTAGGCTGCTCGATTTGTGTGTACAGCAGGATTGATGAACTGAACACAACTCAGGTATGGTTAGCAGGCTCATACGGTTGTACTGCGTGTACCAGGCGTGTACATGTGTTCGGTGAGACCTCCGGGCTATAACAGCATGGTTGACGTTGAGCAGTGTAACCTAAGTGTCCACCAAGTCGAGACCACTGCCACGACATACTGCAGAACGTTGTGCAACAGGCCCGGGCCATTTCAAGGATGCTTGAAGAACTTGGCTCGCATACTACTCCGCATAATAACAGCGTGGACCCAACTACTTTCCGAATCGACGACTACCACCAGAAACTTAATGGCAGGTTTTCGCACCGCCCAGCATATCATTAACATAGCACCATGAGTACAATTTCTCCTCGATGACTGGCGTCAAGAAACGCTTGACATTGGTGAAACTCGTGTGCCCACGGCCCCAGACGACACTGTATTTCGATCCTGCTCTCGCTTTACAGGTCACGGTTTTGGTAGGGAAATTGGCGGAACATGTTTGGGACCACGAGGACCATGTGTAGGTAAGAGCGTCCATAATCTACACGATGGCTAGCTTGACCTAGGTGATGAGAAATGCGAAGTGCTTCAATTACTCATGTTAGGTATCGTGATCATCAATAATGCTCACTTCTGAAACTGCCTTGTCGACCTCAGCCACCAAGAGCAGCATGAAAGAGCCCACCTCGTGCGGCGCACGCGCTGTGCAGACATTGCATTGACCAGCTTGTGTGAGAGCTAAAGCTGTGCAATCTTGAGAGGCAAGGGCTGCCCCGCATGGTGTCTTGAGCACGATCGCGCGGCAACGGGTCATCATACCAGTCCACCACTTTCCCCGGTAACTAGCCAGTCCATCTCGGAATGTACACGGAGCAACGCTTAAGCCTATGCACGAACCACTGCAATTAAAAAAACACCACTTGCTCGCGTCAATCCATGTCAAGTCGTCGAAGCTGCGGACAGCCGCTGCAGCGCAGCGATCGCGGTAATCGAGGAGGCGCAAGAAGGCAGAAGCGCTGATATGGGTGAGATCCTCCAGTGTCGCCAATATGTTGTTGGCGAGAACCACGTTCAGGGATGCCTTTGCGGCCGCCCTGACTATCTCCTCCCGTAGCTGGTAGCGAATGGCAAGGGCGTAGACTCGCACAGGTGCGGTGTCCGCGAAGACCACGAGCCGTTGACCGAGGTAATTCAAGGCTCCATCCATGGCGTATTTCCTGGCAGCGTCCAACAATATCGACGCCTCTTCCAGCGTCTGGATGGGCATATCGTTGATAGGGTAGCATAGGCACAGCAGGCCCTGTAGAATGCGACTGTCCTCCGTCATGGGGACTATGGGGAGGTTGTTGGGCGACTCAGCAGGGTCCTGCGGCGTAGGGAGCGAGAGCATGTCCTCGAACACGGGAGATGCCTCGGCGAGTATGGCCTTCCGCACGCGGAAGTTCATGCCATCCGACGAACGGAGGATGAGATCGGCGGTGGGTTTATTGAAGGGTGCTGGTGCGTCGGTCGTAGGGGTAACTGCGGCGTCCGAGGTGGTATTCGAATCAGATTGCGACACTGCGGCGAGCTGGTCAGATTCAGAACATACGAAGTGCGACAGAGATGACTGACTCGCGTATGGGATACCTGGTGCGCGACGAGACTGCGATGGTGAGACACGACTGTAGCTTGCGGCCTGAACACGACGGTGAACAAGGGGCACGTACGTGGTGCGTGAGACTGCGATACAATTGATAAGGTTGGAAGCCTCGTGTCAACCCACTGCATTCTCTCGCATGTCAAGTGACGAGGCCGAACGACTTCTCAGATCATTGACGCTCAGAGTCGACTTGGAGGAGCTCTCACACTTTTCAGCTACGTGGATGGCGCTACTGTGGACATGCTGCATTAACCATTCTATGAAGATATACACGTACAGTTCGTGGTACCCATGGCTCACTCGTAAGACCATGGCGGAAATTGACATCCCCAGCCACCTTGCCAGACAACTTCATGTCATCTGTTCAGCCAGAGATTGCTACCAGACTATGTCTGTCTCGACCTATGAGTCGCATGCGGTTGAGGAAATTGAATGATAACTATCACAAGAAATACAATTTACCTGTGCGACCACGTCGTCTATTATCTTAGCCACTAGGGTGACCATGAATTCTTCCAAGTCGGCTACCGACCGCGGGCCGCAGTGGCTGCACTTCGCCGCTTCAGTCAAGGCTGTCGCGGCGTAGTTGGAGAAGATGAGCTCTAGGGCTTTCCCACAAAACCTACCCCGTAATCCGTTTCGGCAAGAACCCATATATAATTGGAACCACCATGCGGAGACTTGCGAATACCGTTCTTGAATGCCATCGGACCGTGAGCGACGTAGACTTGACACAGGTCATTGGTGCAAGTCAAGAAGCACCATCTATCCGAATCGATCCAGGTGCTATCTTCGAAGGCGCTGCAATCAATGGCCACAGCGCACCGGTTGCGGTAGTCGAGGAAGGACAGGTAGGCGGAAGCGCTGATATGCTGGAAGTCCGCCACTCGCTTTAACTTGGCCGTGGGGGCAATTATATTGAGGCATGCATTGAGGGCTGCCTTGATAACCTTGTCCGGCAGCTGGTGGCGGACTGAAATGGCATAGACCTGTATGGGCGACCTTTCGGCGAAGGACACGAGCCTTTCGCCTAGAAAGTTCAGCGCGCCATCCATGGCATACTTCTTCGCTGCGTCTAGCAGGGTGACGGCCTGGTCCAGCGTCCGCAATGGCATTTCACTAGCCGGGTAACACAGACGCAACAAACCCTCCAGGGTGCGACTGTCTTCCGTCATTGGGACCACGGGGAGACTGCCGGCTGGGTCCTGCGGCGCAGGGAGCGTGAACATGTCCTCGAACACGGGAGATGCCTCCGCGAGAAAGGCCTTCCGCACGCGGAAGTTCATACCATCCGACGAACGGAGGATGAGATCGGCGGTGGGCTTATTGAAGGGTGCTGGCGCGTCGGTCGTAGGGGGTACTGTCTGTGCGGCGTCGACGGTACTCGTTGAATCAGGCTGCAACGACACTGCGGCGAGCTGGTCAGGTACAGTACCGAGTATACGAAGCGTAGCAGAGGCTCATACTCACTCTCGTATCAGATATTTAATGCGCAACGAGGCTGCAATTGTGAGACACGACTATGGTTGACGACTCGGAGACGTACGAGGTTCGTTTGCTCGCGGGCATTGGTGGTCCCGACTGATTACGTAAGCTACCCAGGAATGACTTTCCCACCCGTGCCAGAGTGCCTAGCACCTTCCCGCTGCATTCAGACTGGTGTCTATGAGCCTTGTATACGTTTGAAGCCGTGTCCTTGATGCATACTACACGCAAAAACGGTCATTTTGGGAAGACATATTTTAAGCGCCAGGGATAATAAACACATCAGACGGTTGTGGTTGAAAACCACCTAAGTACTCGTCTGACGTCCGAAAAGTGACATCCCCAGCAAACTTGACGGCTTCATGTCATCTGTTGAGCGGGGCACTGTATATGGTGTAAGGAGACCAATCGGACCAGCCGCCTGGCCTGCACGATCTAAATACCAACGACCCGGAATGAGGACGAGGAACAATGTTATGTCGACACAACTGACTCACAGCGGTCATCTGGTGGTCGTGGCAGGGTCTGCAGTGGCTACCAATCCATGTCTAATTCAACCTACGACGTGAATGTGAGTGGGAGTTCTGAACCGGTTATCGTTTAGAGTGGTAACTCACCTGTGCGACCGCATTGTCTACCTGAGCCATGAGACAAACCACAAATTGATCCAATTCAACTGGTGCACGGGAGACACAGCTTCTACACCTCCCGGCCTCCTGGAGAGCCACGTCTGTGCAGCTGTGAGAGGCGAGCGCCTTTCCGCATGGGCTCGCCTTCACCAGGCCGCGGCAGCGTGCCATGAATCGTAGCCACCATGCTCGAGGGTCCCTTTGAACACCATTTTCAAACACAAGAACGATCCCCTGACTTTGGCAACATGCCTCGAGCCAGCACCATCTCTTCGCATCAATCCAAGTGAAGTTGTCAAAAACGCCCATGGCAGCGATAGCACAGCGGTCGCGGTAGTCGAGGAGGCACAGGAACGCAGAAGTGCTGATATGTCGAAGGTCTGTTGATTTCCTCAGTTCGTTGTTCGAGATGGTGATCGCGAGGAACGCCTGTGCGGCGGCTTTTGCTACATCCGGCAGCTCATGGCGCACAGAGAGTGCATAAACTTGCACCGGGGAGGTTTCGGCGAAGGACAAGAGCCTTTGACGTAGGAAGCGCTGCGCGCCATCCATAGCGTACTTCTTTGCTCCATCCAACAGGGCAGATGCCTGGTCCAACGTCTGTAATGGCATGTCGTTGGCTGGGTAACACAGACGCAACAACCCCTCCAGGGTGCAACTGTCCTCCGTCATTGGGACTACGGGGAGACTGCCGGCCGGGTGGTCAGCGTCCTGCGACGCAGGGAGCATGAACATGTCCTCGAATACGGGAGATGCCTCTGCGAGTATGGCCTTCCGCACGCGGAAGTTCATGCCATCCGACGAACGGAGGATGAGATCGGCGGTGGGCTTATTGAAGGGTGCTGGTGCGTCGGTCGTAGGGGGGACTGCCTGCGTGGCGTCGACGGTGTTCGGATCAGATTGCAACGACACTGCGGCGACCTGATCAGAAACGGGATCTACGAAATGCAACAGGAGTGACTGACTCTCGTATGGTTTACGGTACCTGGTGCGCGACGAGGCTGCGATTGTGGGAGACGACTGAAGCTTGCGGCTTGAACGTTGACCACGATGGTGAACAAGGGACACGTATGTGGTGCGTGAGACTGCGATGCAATAAGGTTGGCCGCCTCGTGTCGACCTCAAGCGAAGAGGCCGAACGACTTCGATCACTGACGCTCAGTGTCGACTTGGAGGAGCTTTATTCCCATATCCGCCCAATACGAAGACAAGTGTATGATGAGAGCCGGGAGCGATCTGACGACGCACCTTGTGGACAGCAAATGAGGCCGATGCCTCTGCTCTGAAGCGACGTCCTACGTGTTCGTCACCACACATACCCGCAAGCCCCGTCGACCCCAACATGGTTGGGATAATGACAAGCATGTCAGCGATGCTATGAGTACTTCCTTCGATTATGTACCAGACGCAATATATGCTCGTCCCGCACATGCAGGTATTCTACCCCGTGCCCGACGGCCCATGCCAGTCTCGCTCCGCTCGTCGTCATGTTTAATGCGAGTGTGGGCCGTTGCCTCTGCGGTTTCCTACAGCACCGCTCGAAGCGAAGCAACAATCTAGTTTGGAAAATGAATGTCAAGTCGCCCACAGGTGTCACTGCGCCATACCTTAAGTGTCGAGCGTCATCCACTTCACGCCGCCTGTGCTGCGGCGGGTTGTATCTCGGCTTGCTTCGAAGCTTGCAGCTTTTCCCGCACCATCACTCGTATCCGCATGCCCTCCCATCCTAGCAACTCGTGCCGCGTGTTGAGAACGTACTTGTCGATCCCTCCGTACTAAGACACGCCATAGGGTCAACATAAACGACGACGGTCACGCAGTGGGCATTCGACGCACCTTCTTGATCGTCTTCAACGCACACGTGGACACCTGCACTCGCACGAACTGTTGCAGCGCGTCGGAGAAGAACCGTTTGTTGTGGAGGTTCGGCAACCACGACCGCCGCGTTTTGTGCAGGGAGTGCGGCACGTTATTGCCATATTGCTTGGTCTTTCCGTGAAAAAGACCAAGTTGTGACCGCTTGAATGGTACACTGATGGCGTCCTTGAGCAAGGGCAAGGAGGCGAACATGGCGGATAGCGGACGAACAGACTGGAGCATTAAGCGCGCGACGAAGCACTATGTACCCGGTTTCCTGATTAGGAAGTGCTTTACTTCGATCCAACCACCTCCGAGTACTCTCCGGGTCTTTCAGCCTCTTTCAGTTTCACTGCCAGTGCGTCGGTGCGGCCTTCGAATGATTCAATTTAAGTAAGTAGCATCAGCGGAATGTTGTTCCTTGAGGGAGATATGCTGCATGTAGTCGGGCTGTTCGTACAAACAGGTGTTGATGAGACGGTAGGGCCCAAACAAACACCTCACTGCAACCTCACTAGGGCACGTAAGTAGCATGTCCGTGTTTCCCCGACTCCTGCATACAAACCATTCGAACTGCAAAATCAGTGTATGGCTTAGTTCACTTCTGTAAGCGCAGGGCATCACAAATACAAGACCTTCATTGACGCCCTACAACGTCGCAATACACTCTACTGCACACAACACACATTTAAGCCCTACAACCAGTTACAACCAGAACGTACAACCGCGTAGTATCGCAACCCGTCGCAAAGGCAGCATTCCAAACCGGCCCTCTCAGACGTACTTGACAGTGACGCTGCTGGAGCCGGTGGAGACAGAGGTAAGGACCTTGTTGTTCTGCTTGATGTCGATGATCGTCGCGCCCGACGGGCCAGTGGAGCCCGAGCCCGTCGACGCGGACGCGCTGGTGAAGGTGACCGTGCCGAAGTCGGCGAAGGGCACGAGCGAGCTGCCCTCCTCGTAGTCCTCGACGATCCACTCCGCGTTCTCCTCGCAGAGCGCGCTCGACGACGTGATCGACTTGGACACCGTCTTCCCCGTGCTCACGTTCTCGATCACGGCCTTGCCGGCCGTGGTCGAGGAGGCGGTGACCGTCAGCTTGACGGTGTCGCCCGAGCTGAAGCTGATGCCAGAAAAATCGTACGCGTAGTCGGGGTACCACTCGTACCAGGCTGTCGAAGCGTACGCCGTCAGCTTTTGCGCTCGCGCAGACTGTGATGTAGTTAACGTACCATCGTACGAGACGGAGCCACCGTCCACGGTGAAGTCGACGCCGGTTTGAAGAATGGCGTTTCCGCAGGTGTCGCCGTCAATGCCGACCCAAGCAGAGGCAGAGTAGGAGCCAGAGCCACCCGAGGGAGTAGACGGCGTGGGCACAACGAAAGTACCCGTAACGGACTTGAAGGTGCCCTGTAATCACAAGGTAAGCCTGATGGTGCTGAACGATGGTTGCCAACACGACGTACTGAGCTCTTCTCCCACACGGCGCCGGCCCAGTTAGAACTATACGAAACTTGCGAAACGTTGCTGAGCTCCTCCGGCTGCTCGACGAGCTGCATGGGGCGCGACATGTGCGAGCCCTCAGCGCGCCGTGCCAGACGATCCGCGAGGCGGCCCTTGGGGGCAGCTACGGCGGCGGTGGCGAGGAAGACGAAGCTGAAGAAGCTGGAGGCGAACATCTTCACGCAGGATGCAGGACGGGAGCGGGAGCAGGGGTGCGTCGACTCGAGAGACTTGTCAAGACCGAGGGCAACCTGGCGAACGTAGTACTGCTTGCCATAGCTTTATACCTGCAGCTGATGGAGCGCATGGCGCACAGCTTGCTGAATGCTGCTCATCGCCAGCTCGCCATATGATGCCTCAGCGCTCAGCCTTGGCAAGGAGCTGGTGCAAAGGTACGCGGAAGCAGTCTCCCCTCCTGCGGCACGACGTGATTTTGGTCGCTCGAGGCAACCACAACGGGAAGACACCAACCGGTGGTAGTTCCTAAAAAGACCGATAGGACCTAGAGCATGAGAGCCACGCGCATCACGTTGACAGAACCACTGGGTCGACGGCGCAACATGCATCCAGGAGGAAGGATGGACAACTAGGGCAACAGCTTCCTCCCAGGATCTACGGGACTCATAATGATGTGTACCGAAGTCAAGATTAATCCACTCACATGCTCTGGGGCATCATGCGCGACGCACGCAGGGGATCACAACGAGGGCCGTCGGCCCCGATAACAAGCAACAGAACTGCTGATGGAGTCGTTGCCCGCATGAAACCGATGCATATGGTCTTCCGCCGATAAGACTGCACAATTGTGATCCCGCCTTCGGCGTCGACCGTTATGCTCGGGGAATGAACAGTACAGCGTGGAAGTGTGAATTGCATCATGCTTCTGCAGGGAATGCCCTGAACTTGGCCTATGTAGTCTTCGTGAGTGCTCACGACATTCGAAGGCAGTAGTCAAGCATGCCTCACGGTCCTCACACGATCCCCGGCTTCTCTCTCCTGCCGAGCAGGTACATACCTGGTCGAGCATCCACGGTGTTCTGAGAACCGCGCATTAGCAATCGTCCGTACCGTTCTAGGCCGTCACCGGGCAAGAAAGGTTTTGGGTGCGGGCAGGTAGACGATTCAGAATGGGCGCCGCGAGCGGACGACCCCAAGCGATATCATTTTGAAGTCAGCCGCCGTTTGCAGAGCCACAAAGCAGACGTGTTCGAGGTGCCAGTTTGGCCTCTGTCAAAGTCGTCGAGGGGCCCCACAGTTGCGCAGTGAAGGAAGGAGAATTTGCTTCTGCCTTGGGGAACCAATCAGCGAGGCAAGCGGACCGCCGGCAAGAGTATTAGCGTGATCTTAAATAGCGCAATGGATCGTCGTTGGATCGTCGATAGGCGACTTGAGGCTTTTTGGCTCACTCCTCGCACGAAGCACAATTGCCTGCGCGGGCAATGCCATATGGTCATCTGTGATTGCGTGATGAGTAGACAACATCGAGATAGATCTGTAACCTACGTGAAAGCACGTCGCGTTACATGATGGTGAAAGGCGGTCCCATTGGGCATGTACGGTCTGAGGAGACGAACGCGACCCCACGAAGGACTCACCAGGCGGTATGTACGACGACAAGGCGTGGACGACACCGGATCCAACTGACACGGACGATACAATTATGCCAGGACCACACGACAACGGCGCCGTATCGTAACATTACATGAACCTAGAATAAGGCAGCCTGGGGCATGCAAGCTGTGAGTAGGCCGCTGGACAGAGCAACACTCGGTCACACCTGTGTACCGCTCACCACTTGATCTCCGTCTGTGGCTCCTTGTCCATACAAATGCTCAGCTCCCAGTCGCTGACGCGCTTCGCCCACCGATACATCTTCACGCCGCCATAGCCTCCTCTCGGCCCCCGCATCTCCTGCAATATCTCCATAAAGACCTCAGGATTGTCGTTGAGCAGGAAGTACGCATCGACGGAGCGCTGCCTGTCATACGCCATGATGCTCGACGGTGTGTTGCCGAGCGACGCCTGCAGCTTCACGAGGAAGAGCCGATTGCCGTGCGGGTTCGGCGGGATGACAGAAGCGTCCAATTTGCGGACGGCGTTCCGACCGTCACTAGTGCGCGAACTGTGCTTGTTGAACGAGGCTGCATACATGCCCTCCAAGCCCGGTAAGACGGTCACGAATCGCGCGGTGTGCCAGGTCCCACCATTCAGTGCTCGGCAAACGCGTTTGTGGTTAGGCCAGTCCGCCTTTTGGCAGTCTGGATTAGAAGAATTAGCGCGATGTATGCGCACAGAACGAGGAGACACGCACCACTGCTACAGTACGCAACCGACTGACATTGCGAACAGCGACTCGTAGTCTTTCTCCCACACAGAACGCAGCCCGTATCGTTGTTGAGCTTGCCTACGTCCTCGAAACTGAGCGGACCAAGCGGGAGCAGGAACGAGACTTTGAAGTTCTGCTCGGAAGACTCCTTCTTAGGCTTGTATGTACTCGACAGGAGTTTGGCGTTGATCGCTAAGATTTTCAGCAAGAGCTTCTGCTCGAGAGGAGTGCATTTGATATTGACCAGATATCCAGGCGAGTCCTGCTTGTCTTGCATTTGGTGCAGCCATTGCAGACCCTCCATCACGGTCGCCCGAGTGACAGACTGGTAGAGCAAGATGATCACTGGTGTATCCTTGTCGAGCTCCAAGACAGACAGCAGCTGTAAGTCTGATCTGTAAGCACTGAAAGACTGACATGCAACCGAGCGACATACTCGTATGTTAATGGCGCACTGCTCCGATTCAGGATCCTGCAAGACCATCCACCGGTGTCCCTCATCCCACCACCTCGCGATGCCCATGAGTGTCTGTCGAGCGTCGAGCATCGGGTTCTTGTACAATTCTGTCTCCTTGCCTTGCAGCTTTGCCTGATAGTTTTGTTGAGCCTCGTGGAAGTTACCCCGCCTCACACCCTCGTACACTTCGTGACCCGACGGCCATGTTGATAGAGTAGCTGGGTTCAGAGGAGGATCCGGGAGCACGTTTGAGACGAACTGTGCGCCGTTCAGGGCTTGTCTGAGCCGCTTCTGCAAAGCTTCATCTGGCAACTTGGTAGCGGGAGGCAGCTCGACGCCCATTCCCGACAGGATAGCCAAGGTCTCCTGGCGAGACAGAGAGTCCATATTGGGCTAGAGCGACGTCGATCTTCAAGCTTCAAGCTTCAGGAGTTCTGTAGATATCGAAACGGTACAGAGTGAGTGGCAGTCGCGGATGACTCGATGACCGGGCTTCGAGTCGGGTCGGCCGCGGGATTCAAAAACGCGGTCACGTTACTGTAACCATTTGCTCGAGAGACGCGCCTGTCGTCTGGCCAATTTTCACTGTTCAGCCCGAGCATATATATCGCGATACTGTCGATTCCTCGTCTTCTCACTTGCGTCTCACCATCCCTACGTGGAAATCAGTCGAGTGCAACTCGTGGTAACTTGCTCGACTGCTCACCACGAAGCTATCAAGTAGTATACATGGCATGGCAACGTATTCAAGCTGGAGGTTTCTGGCGCGACGGGTCCACGCATTCGAGTCCCAGTGCTCAAAGGGCCCATCATTAGTACTCAGGTCACACTTGCAATTTCCTAGACTCGTTTACGCTCTGTTGTCGATGTGCTGCTCGTGCATGCAATTGTTAGTACCAAGTCTCGTTCTAGAGTCCATGCGCATCCATTCCATAGTTGTACAATCACACGGTCTTGCTCTGGGAGATGGCCTTAAACTCGTTATCAAACTCTTCCATGGCATCGAGAGTCTCCGAGAGATGGCGATATCCGAGCTTCTCTCCACGGCTCTGCGCGAGCGAGGTCGCAGTCCTGGTAGCGTTCTTGATCTGACGCCCGTTCACCTCTCGGCTGACGAGATCGTCTAGCTCGTCCGCGGTGAGGTCCGCCGAGCCCACTTTCAGAAGGAAAGCCTGCCAGATCTTGTACTTGGCCTCCTTGCTCAGTTCTTGGAAGCGGAGAGCAACGTGGATGCGGGACAGGAAGGCTTGGTCGAAGGCCTTGACCCTGTTCGTAGTGAGGAACAGGATGCCGCGGTAGTACTCGACGTGCCGCAAACTAACACAAAGGCGAATCAGAAAAGCGCCTCGCAAGGATTCGTGCAGGCACAACTCGGATGGGGTGACATACAACACTGCGACCATGGCGTTGCGTGACAGGTCATTCATAGCGCGCTGCTCTAGAAACACGTCGGCCTATGCCCATGACATCAGTACGGCTTAGATTAACGAGTCACTACCAAGCGGGATTACCTCGTCTATGAGCACGATGGCCCTCCAGCGCGCGGCCATACTGAAGACCCTCTTCAAATTGGCGTCGACAGCGTCCGCTGACTCCCCGAGGTCCCCACCTCCAATCATGTACAGCGGCCTCCTGAGGTGCTCGCTAGTAGCCTCCGCGGACAGAGTCTTGCCGACTCCGGGAGGGCCGAAGAGGTTTATGACGAGACCTTGTCCCTTGCCTTTGACGAAATCGTCGAAGTTCAAGTTGGAGTTGTGTGCTTCAACGAGAGATCGCAGGAGGTCTCTTCGATTGCCCGATAGGACGAGGTTCGTGAACGGCTCATTGGACCATTCAATAGGTTGGACTTTCTCGACATTAAATTTGACTAGTGTACGAGCAATCAGTACTGGCAGTCTGCATGAATGCATGTATTAAGGACTCACGCCATAGCTTGTCAGATAGGCTGAAACCGTACAGCACCGGTGAGGCGAGGATTAGTTCATCGTCTGCCATGTGCTGATTCCGCGGGCTGGCCTTCTCGTCGTAATGCAAATCGACCTGGGTGTCAACTTCGGAATGCGAGATAACTGACCCTTCTGGGGTGGCGGGGTCCTCCACTGCGACGATGACCTCAGGCATCGTCTGCTTGGGATTATGGCGCTTGAAGGCACCTGGTGTGATCCCGAGTCAGATCGTCTACAGCCGTGATAGCGCCAAGTGCGAGGTTTTACCTCGGTCGATCATCACCCTGGAGTCAATCTTGTCGACTCGCGTCAGCCATTACAGTCTGCATTGGAGGCATTGAATACTCACCTCGTATGTGGTCGAATTACGGACGGCAGTCCCTTCGTACTGCACATGGTGTACACCGTTGAGGTCGACCCATTTGCGCGCACGAGCAAGGAGGGCCCTCCTCAAATTTCCTTCGTCGCTGTGGTACCTCATCGGGTAGATAGGGAGCGTATTGATCTTCACAACTCCTTTGAAACGCGGAACGTGCCACGTGCATTTGACCCTACCGAATCCCTCTGCAGACGTAGTAGTGTCGAGACCCTCGCAGTGTAGCGCATATCCACCAAGTGCTTTCTCGGAGCTCTTGAGTTGTAACGCGAGAGGCTCCCCGGTCGTGTCGTCTCTGCAGGTGAACAGCGTTTCGGGGATGAGAATCGCATAGAGGAGATCCGACGTGATCTCCTTCTGTGCCAGGAGGTCCGCGATCTGAGAGATGGTGACCCCGTGGTCTTCACGCAGATAGTTCAGGAGAGCATCAAGGCTCGCGAGTACGTCTTCCTCGTCACTGGTGCGGTTCACTCTTCCTTGCAACGTTTGATGATACTCCGTGAGCTGAGGGAAGAATCGGATCAACAGGTTGATTGGGAGCTGTCACATCGTCAGCGAGTGAATCAAGGATGTGGAACGAACAACTCGGAGGGATACCTCAAGAGGATCGACCGTCCAGGAGAGCCCTGGGACTTCTCCGATGACGTCCTTGCAAGCTGTCCTCAGATAGGGACTTTTGATTGTCACTGCCACGGCCGGCTCTTCTCCTGGAACAGAGTCCGCAGAAAACTCGCGCACTACCACAAAGCAAAAAGACTGCCAGATATCGGAGCCTTCCGATGTCTTACCACCAGATAAAACCTGTGGGGTAGACTTGATCTTGGTGTCCTTGTATGTCCATACTCCGTTCTTCCTGTTGAAGAAATGATCGACTCGCTTGACACGCAAAGTCGGTGTGGGTCTGAGAGAACGGTGTCAGTCCGTCGATTCAAACCAGTCAAGAATATGTAACACCTAGGACTCGCATCCGCGCACAATCTAGCTTCATCGTCGCGTCCATGCGAGGGGGTATTTCCTTTCTTTATCTCGCACCACCTCCATCGTCGTCCCGTTCCTCCTTTCTCACCTTTTGCTATGTTCCATTTCAACACCATCGTTGAGATCGCTGGCCTCTGAGTTGTCTGTGCTCGGCTTCTTTGTTGCTACCACGCGCCCGGCGACCGCAGCTGAGAGGAACGTGGTTTCAGCGGGCACACAGTCGCGTAAACTCTATCGACGGTCGATTCCTTTATACCTGCAGTGCGCCTAAAGAACCATATGACCCGATCTCTGTTAACGGAGATAGATGATACCGGAAGACACAGCCATTCCGCTCTTTGCAATGGCCTGTTCCATGGATATCTCATCACAGTCAGACCTGCATTGGCCACACCGGTGTGCAAGAGTTGGCACAGATATGCAGAGGACTTGTCTGTCACTCGAATAAGTCACCGATATGCACAAGATAGATACAGCACTTTACTCACCGCGCAGCACACCGCTATCGCGACCAGAAAGTATTTACAGTAGTTCCTCCGCAAGTCAATTGGTGGCCTGCTTCTCTGCCAAATACCGCTTCATTTCACTAGGATGAGGGATGCTCCATGCTTCGCTGACGTTACCGATACACATGACTTGGCAGCGCATGGAACTCTGCGTAGTCTCGGGGCTACTCATGCGTGTGTAGAGTACGATGCGCATTAGGTGGAGTTGTGTTCTCGTGTCCTTCAAGTGAGACACATGCGCAGCATTGATGATTACGCACCAAACCCACTATATGATACTGGCAGACTGCGTGTAGCTATTGACACGCGGCTAGGGGAGCTCACATTGACTCGGAGGTCGAGTAGCAGCTCATGCTCACGTCGTCCAACTCCCAGCCGAAGTAGTCGACGTCACCTAGCAATTCAGACATGCGAAAATGAGCTCTCAGATGACGCGCCATAAGTTCCACTAATGGGAAAACCAGATTGACGGGGGCAGAATCACCGTCGAGGATGGAATCAAGGAAGACGAACTCTCGAACTCAGGCGCGGCCCGGAGGAGACACGGTCACGGCCGCGGGCCACGGTACCGTGACCGCCGCCACCCGGCGTCAACGCGTCGACCGCGACACGGAAACCGTCCGTGGTGAGCCATACGGCTAACTTAGTGCTAAATGCTTGTATTCTAACGCGTCATAAGTCACGGCCAACCCGAGCACATAGGCAACGCAGCCTTAAAATGTCGCAGCCAGGATCCTTTCGCGTTCGATGAGTCGTGACTCGTTGGTTCCTTGAGTGTCCAGGTCTGAGATCTGAACGTTTGAATGTGAACATTGACGCCTGCTCTCGGAACCGGCAGATTCGAGAATAAGATTTCTCAAAACAAAATCAGGTGCTATTGGCGGTCTATGTACCGCGTGCAACCACGCCCAACAGCACTCACAAGCCACTGCGGGATATGGCATTGAACTCGCTCTCGAATTCTTCCATCGCATCTAGGGTTTCAGCGAGATGACTATACCCCAGCGTCTCTCCACGGCTCCTAGCCAGCGAGGTGGCCGTCCTGGTAGCGTTCTTGATCTGACGCCCGTTGACCTCTCGACCGACGAGATCGTCTAGCTGCTCCGCGGTGAGGCTGTCCATCTTGACTTTATGGAGGAAAGCCTGCCATATCTTGAGTTTCGCTTCCTTGCTCAGATCCCGGAAATGAAGAGCAACGTGGATACGAGACAGGAAGGCTGGATCGAAGGCCGTGACCCTGTTTGTCGTCAGAAAGAGGATCCCGCGGTAATATTCGACATGCCGCAAACTTGCAGAACCATTAGTCAGGAGTGCGGCCGTGCTTGATAAGAACACGTACAAAACCGCGACCATGGCATTGCGTAACAAGTCATGCATAGATCGCTGTTCCAGGAATACATCTGCCTAAGACTCCGGCGTCAGTACAGCTAGCACTGGCAGTAGATCAGTACACGAACATACCTCGTCTATGAGCACAATCGCCCCCCAGCGCGTAGCTATACTGAAGACGCGCTTGAGAGCAGTATCGACAGCGTTGGCGTCGGTACCAAGGTCACCGCCCCCGATCATGTACAGCGGCCTCTTGAGGTGCTCGCTGGTCGCCTCCGCAGACAGAGTCTTGCCGACTCCGGGAGGACCGAAGAGATTGATGACGAGGCCTTGGCCCTTGCCTTGTACGAAATCGTCGAAATTGATGTTGGAGTTGTGCGCCTCTATGAGGGATCGCAGGAGCTCCCTACGATTGCCCGGGAGCACAAGGTTCGTGAAGGGCTCATCGGACCATACGATGGGGTGGATTTTCTCGACGTTGAACTCGACTAGTACACGAGAGATGAGTGGATGCATGAGCCTAAATGCTAGGTACTCACGCCATAGCTTGTCGGAAAGGCTGAACCCGTACAGCACGGGTGAAGCGAGAATGAGATCGTTGTCTGGCAGTTGCCAACTGAAATACTGCGGGATAGTTGTCTCCCCAGCATCGGACGCCGCGTCCGGGTCGCGTGTCAGGGTGTATGCTCGTCTGATGTCTGAGTCCGGAATGGTTACTTCTGCTTGAATGACTCTGAACTCTGTCTGATCAACTTCCTCAGGCATGTCGTAGTTCGGATTATGGTGTCTGAACGCAGCTGCATCGTCGTCAGATCAAGACTCTGACAGCGACAGGTACGATCTCATCACCTCCGTCGATCATCACCCTGGAATCAATCTCGTCGCACAACGTCAGTGGATACAGCCTGCTCTGTGACTCTGCGCGACTCACCTCGTATTTCTTGCGATTATAGACAGCAATTCCTTGATACCGCACATGCTGCACTCCGTACAAGTCGATCCACTTGCGTGCCCGAGCGAGGAGTGCCGCCCTCAGACCTGCTTCATTGCTGTGGTACTTGATCGGGTACGCAGGCAACGTATTGATCTTCACTACCCCCTTGAAACGCGGAATGAACCGAGTGTGCTCGACCCTGCAGAATCCCTTCGCAGGTACAACATGCGCCAGATCAGAGTCAGCGACGTCGTCCAGCTCAACGTCCACGGCATCGATGCCCTCGCAGTAGAGCGTGTACCCGCGAGCCCCTTTGTCGAACTGCTTGAGCTGTAGAGCGCGAGGCTCCCCCGTCGTCGCGTCCGTGCTGACGAGCAACGTGCCGGGGAGTAAGATGGCGTGGAGCAGATCCCAAGTTATCTCCTCGTGTGCCAGCAGGCTGGCAATCTGAGAGATGATGACTCCGTGGTCTTCGCGCAAGTAGCTGATGAGGATCTCGAGGCTGGCGAGCACCTCAGTGTCGTCATCGCTCGAGCGATCCGCGCTGTCTTCTGGTTCCTGAGAGTCGTCGCTCGGGCGGCTCGCTCTGTCTTCCAGTTCTTGGCGGTACTCTACGAGCTTGGGGAATGCCTGGATCAACTGATCGACTGGAAGCTGCGATCGAAAACGAGTCGGGGGGTGCAGTTGAGTATGACAGTCAAGCAACACGTACCTCGAGAGGGTCGGCCGTCCACGAGATGCCCGAGATCTCTCCAATGACGTCCTGACAAGCTGCTATCAAGTACGGACTCTTGATCGTCACCGCGACGGCCGGCTCTTCTCCCGCACAAGTGGGCATCTGGCGCACTACCACGAAACAGAAGGACCGCCAGACGTCGGCGCCGTCCGCCGTCTTTCCACCGTGCAACACATGCGGGGTGGCCTGGACCTTGGTGTCCTCGTATGACCACATGCATGTATACATGTCGTAGACGTGATCGACCCGCTTGACCTGCAGACTGTACGCAGATGCGAGCCTGGGGAAACGTCTTGTGTTATTGGTTTACAGGTAACACCGAGCGAGGACTCACCCAGGAGAGCTTATGTCCACGCATGGTTCCGCCTCCGCAGGTGCGGGCGTGGGTGCAAAATAGGAGTACAGACTCCCCAGCCACGTCCATTGCGATTCTCCTTTCTCCTCCACTTCGTTTCCTGTATACTCTGTCATTGTCGCAGAGACGATGGCCCGCCCCTGTAGCGATATAGGCCTGCCCCTAGAAAGTGCTGCGTCTCGGAGAGCGCAGCGACGACCGAAGGAGATCGTTATCACAGCGGGCAACGTGTGTCCTGCGGAGAAGAACTAGATTTACGCCTGCACATTGCGGTGATTTATAAACGCACTGCGCCTGACGGAACCTGTGCTAACCCAAGTATCGCGAACCAGTGGTGCAGCTGCCGCCGAGCCACACTTATCTGTGCGCTCTGCACGCCATCAAACCCTACAACGTCGAGGGCGACACTACGACGGCAGGTTGCTGCAGATAGACCTGCATGTCGGTGAAGACATTGTCAACAAACGAATGATGGACGAGGTGTATGACTTACTCGAAAGAAACACTGGGTACTCTTCGTAGCGGTCTCGAAGCAGTCCTCGAAGTTGTTCCTCGGAAACCTCCTTACATGACATGCTTCCCCGCCATATACAGGTACGAAGTATCGCCTCGTTGTTCTCGATACCCACGAGAGTCAGACTTGTGTGGCTCTCAATTGGTCTTCGCTGGTGTTACTAGTACGCATGCCCATCCACGCATTGGATGAAAAGCGCGTATAAGTTAGCGACGACCCTCGATTTGATAAAGCGGTCAGGTGGACGCAGAATATGTAAAGCATCCCGATACACGCAGACAGTCGTCATCGCATATGTTTGCAGCGTGTAAAATGTGAGCATAAATGCTGTGCGAAGGGGAGACTGGTAAGTACTGCGGGCCCACGTAAGGAATCTTGCGCACGTCGCCGGCTCGACAATTCCGGATGCCCGCTCTGCATGAAGTTCAGGATATGGCGGATCACGACATCTGTGTGCCTTGCTGCTCTTATAAGCAGAGAGGAGGCGAACACCACATGTTAGGATCCGAACGGACGACGAAAGCAAATACTGTGTAGTCGGGCTGCATATATGTGGCCAATTCCCTGTATAAATTTCAGAATGCGTACAGCCTGAAGCGCCAAGGTCCGCTTTCGCCTTGCAGGGATCGGCGGACATATTCGTGCCTCGTCTGGCAGTCCGAACGCGAGTGTGAGTGGACTATATGCGCATATAGTGTAGTTGCATACCTACTATGCACTGAGACAGCGATGCGAACTGCAAGCAACGTGTCGTTTTCCGCGTGTAGAGAACACGTAGTGGAGAATCATTGGAGAACTTGCTGAACTGCTCGCGCTAAAAAGCATGGGCAAACGATGGGCAGACGGGTGTCGATTGTGGGGTGCATGGGTTGTTCCGCAGGCACACAAGTCTCCGAACCACGTCGAGCCGATTGGACCACGTCGTTTGGCGGTGGGAAGGCACAATGCATCTTGGCAGAAGATCACCTACATACTCGTCGGTGCAGATTGGACAAGCTTCAGGTGACACCGAGCATCATTGACATTCGGACTGACTCGGATCCGCACTTGATTCAGTCCCTGTGAGGATGTTCCTTCGCCAACGTTGTCTCTGACCCGGTGGCGACGGTGCGCTTGGTCATGGGAGTCTGCGCGAGTGCCTGTATGCGGTAGCTCTGTTGCCAGATACGCCCGTATGTCGTTCGCGCCGGCCACGCTTGTCAATGCATGACTTGGCTGCAGACGGCGTCCTTGTACACCGACCTTCTGACGAAAAATGCTAGGCACTTCCGAGGCGACTCACCAATGATCGTGGGAGATCCGCCTGAGACTAGTGCGCCTGCTGGTCTTGGAAATGGCCATGTATGTCGTCGTAATGACGGCTTAGGCAATATCTCCGTAAGTCTTTATGGGGGTCTCTCGCTCCGCATCGTGCCTGGGCTTTGTTGACGGCGAACACCGAGCCACCTCCCGCGGTGCTGAGGTCAATGTCAGGGCGCGCAGCTCGCCAGAGCCATGCCTCGGCTCACGAAGCTGGTGAGCCCTTCGCGTCAGTGGCGGAAGCAAACACGCTTCCGGACACGTGTAGTGTTTTTGCGAGGTGGGCAATTTGCTCTGCAGGAAAACGCCACGAGCGAATAAGTACGGACGGACTGCCGCTGACTGTCATGCCAGGGCCACTCTCGCTGTCACGGAAGTGATCCGGGCCACACATATGTACTTGCAGACGAACGAGCGGGTGCTGCAATGCCGCGTCTGTAACTGTGGCGTCACGCGAGAGCTCAGATATGTTCTTGGATGCACTCACCCGACTTGAGGCCATAGATCAGAGTTGTGTTGCTGATTCGACGCGGACGTAAGAACATACTTAGACCGCGGAGTGCGCGTACTTGCCTCGGACCACCTGTACTTAACCTTGTTCGCAAGGCATCTTGCGTCGCAGGCGTCACATGCGACACGAATGCGATTTCGATGATATAATCGAGTTAGGGGGGCTCCGATTTGTCCCGCTCGCATGGCTGCCACTGTCAATGTCAGAACGGTGCGACCCGTATGCAGACGCACCCGATAACAGCCCCATAAAACTTTCTGCTCATCGCTCGACGGTGTCCTGGGCAGTGAAGAGACACAGCAAAAGCAGCCACAGCTTGTCCACAGCAACATGGGGGAATGTACGTAACGTCGGGACGTAGAGGGCCCGGCGGTGGAAGGAGGTGATGGCCGCGGAAGCAGATGGCGGAGGGCAGCCGGCGGCATTGCCCAAAGCGGAGAGCGTGCTCTGCGGGCGTGACGGGCGTGTCTCGATAAGAACGACCACGACTGTCCAAGCGCAATGAATCGTCCGTGCACGCGTCGTCTCGTAAGGCCCCGCTGACTGGCCGCCAACGACGTCGACAACGCCCCAGCACCCGCCGACGCCCCCACACCGTGATCCCCGCCTTGCGTCGCTTGAACCCCGCCCACCGCCATGCCCAACACAGTCCGCCCCCGCGACGACAAGGAGCGGTCCGCGCGGGCCCAGGAGCAGGCCTTCAAGCGCGCAAGAGGTGCCATATCTTGCGCAGAATGCCGTCGCCTCAAGCTCAAGTGCGACAAGACCGTCCCATGTTCTCTTGCAAACGAAGAGGCTGCTCTTCCATCTGTCCCAATGGGAGCCTTACCACTGGTCAGGGTACCAGGTGAGTCGTCGTGTGTTCTCGATGCATGTACGCGCGCGGGGAGGCTTTTCGCTAGTGTAGGCGCGGATCCGGAGACGGCTCGGAGCGATGCTTGTGCCACTCAAGGGCAGACGCGAGCTCGGAACGTTGTTCAGCCTCACGCTGCCCAGCAATCGGACCGTCGAGGGATTTACCCATGCAAGTCGCCAACGAACATCTAGCCATGATCATTGGGCGGAAAGCCTAGTTTGGATCTGGTGGACTTGGGTGTCGGTCTATGTTCGCACCACGGTTACACTACAACCAGTGCCGAGGCGACTGTGGTGGGTGGCTGAGGTCGGATCGCAGAAGATGTGGATCGCCTGTAGTCGGCCGCGATGTCCTCTGCCCGCGTGATCTTTTTAGGAAAGGCACAGCGACGTAGACACATTTCCCTGTGCACATTGCAAGTGTACCAGCTGAAAGTCAACTGTCTTTCAAAGTTATCATCAGACAGATTCCCAATGTGGCGTGGATTTACAGTCTCAGGCTCTTTATGATTCGGTTTCTATTGTATTCATTGTGATCACAATTCTGACACGCGTACAGATTTATCCTGGCGGACACCGACCGCCTACACCGGAAGATCGCGGAGATGAGCGACCGCATCCGCGAACTCGAAGACTCGCTCGCGCTCCTGCAGTCGTCCGTGTCGCGCGAGACGCACCCGTTGCTGTCCCGCGATCGCCTCAAAATCAAGTCGGCCTGGAGCTGCACTCGGCGGCATCCAGGCTGGGCGGCGACGGGTTGTTCGAAGAGGAAGAAGAGGAGGACGAGGAGAGCGAGTACATCGACTCGTTCGGGACGCTCGCGGTGCGCGACGACGGGGCGGCGACGTTCTACGGCCGCTCCGCCGGCTCCGAGGTGCGTCGTTCCCAGCGTGATCCACCCCCATACTGACCACCCGCGTAGAGTCTACTTCTGGACGAAAAACCGGGGCCTGCAACAGCTCCGCCTGAACGCCCGCCCAACAAGGGCCCGATGCTGCCCGCCTCCCTCGCGCGACTCACGACGTCGTTCCCGTCCGCGCCGTCGGACATCCCCGCGGAGGACATGCAGGAGCTGATCGAGGAGCACCTGCCGCCGTGGCCGCGGGCAGCGCAGTTGTGCGACCTGTACCTGGAGCAGGCGCCGTGGTTCTTTGGCGCGGTGACGCGGCGGCAATTGTTGGAGGAAATCTTGCCACTTTTCTACGACGAGGCGGCGGAAGGTGCGAAAAGCGGCGCGCTGAGTAGCTCCGCGCGGCGTTGCGCTGAGGGAGGGCGGCGGGACCGGTGGCTCGTCGCATGACTGGCGCTGTATTTGTGATATTCTGCTTTGGCGCGCTGACGGACGTCGACCTCCGCCGGCGCCGCATAACCCGGAGGCCGAGCGGTACTTTCAGCTCACGAGGGCTGCGCTGAACCTTGAGCCAGTGCTCGAGCGTCCGCCGAGTGTCGTCACCGTGCAGACGCTCAGTCTCATGGCGATCTATCAGGTTGGCTGTATGCGTCAATCTTCTGAAAGCGAGGCTGATGGTTTGGTTGCGCAGGGCTTGGTTGCGGACGAGAATAGCATCGAGAGTACGTGGGCGCTCATGGGGCTAAGCTCAAAACTTGCGCAGAGTGTGAGTGCCAAGTCCATGACCTTTGGACCAATAGACTGATCATTGGTTTAGATCGGTCTTCGTGCGTCGACCTCTGTCTTCCTGTCTGGGCAATACCTTAACAAATTATAGATCGTGACTGTGCCCGCTGGAAGCTATCACCAGCAGAAGTACAGAAGCGTCGCGCGCTGTTCTGGGAAGTGTTTATCACTGACTGTTGGCAAGCACTCGCCACCGGCCGTCTATCCACTTTCTCCCTCCCCTTCGTCGACACCGAACTCCCTGCGGACCCCGATGAGACGCTCGCAGAGGACGGCACGCCTCAGCTGTCTTGTAAGTGTTTCGCAAGTTTCACTGCGTACTCTGCGCTTACCATTGTGGGGCTCTACGGTGTTCATACAGTCCCTGCGTGGAAAGCGCGCTGGGGTAAAGAATGTGTCTCGGAGGTCGTCCAGGGCACGCTCACGTCGCGCGCCCCGAAATACACTGTCATCCTTGAACTGATCGTAAGCTGAGAGACATGCCACTGCCAAAATACGCCACCGGCTCGCCGCCAGAAGGAAGGGCCTCTCGGAAACGATGAGCCACTACATGCCGATCAACTACTTACATCTGAGTGAGTCTCAGTGCTTACGCGAGTCCGTGAAGCGTGAATGACTGTTGTGCGGCAGCTCTGCTTTATGTGCATAGATGCTTCTTCGCGCAAGCACTGAGCGACCACCCGACGGACCCGCTTCGGAGCCCGTACTCGCCGTCTTTCCTCGCTGGCTATCGGAGTGCGTGCATCCTGTTGAGCTCGCTCCGCGAGCAGTTCAACCTGTTCCCGATACAAATTGCCAGATTCTGGGTCTTGTGGACGCATGCGTTCTCCTCCACTGTGAGTACGCGACCAATGTGAACGTGCCAGGTACAAGCTGACATGGCGGGACAGGTGATGCTCGCTTCGGTCGTTACCCATGGAGGTACGACAAAGACGGCACAGGCAGCATTGGGAGAGCTGAGACTGGCGTATGACTTGTTTGAGAGTGCTGCGAAGCATGGCGGGCGCGCTGTGAAGTTCTTGGTGGGTACACAGTTCTCCGTGCGGAAAATAGCATCGAGCATACTGACTTCCTTCCAGCCGATCGTCCGGAGACTACACGACAAGGCATACGCGACTTACACACAGGGCCTCCACTGTCCGTGATATCTTCGCACCTCGCGTGGCCGGCCAGCACGACGAGCTCCAGATCTCAGCGGTCGTACGCGGACCGTCGCTACGAATCTCACATATCCAGCGAGTGCGCTCCGTCTCGAGCGTCGTCCGGGGCTTCGTAGCACGCCGGCAGTCGACGTCAGGACTATCTCGCGGACTCACGTCCTGGCGGTCGGGTCCGCGCTCTCGGGAGCCGCAGTACTCCTGGATATTTCCGGCCCTCAGAGCTATGGGGCGCGGTGCACCGATCTGGACGAGATGCACGGGTTTCAGGGCGCGCTGGCGACAGATCCGGGACGTCAATGCGATACATGAGCAAACAGGGGGCACGGTTGGAAGAGCAGAGCGGTATGGTGACATGCAGCAATCAGGGAGCTATCCTACTCCGCCGGACTACCAGAGTCCGCCGCAGAATATGAGATGTCGCAGGGCTACGGAAGCACGCATGGGTATGAAGGCGTAGAGGGGCATCGGGTCACCAGGAGTATTCAGAATGGTACCCCGCACCACCGCAGACGCACGGACAGCCTGAGCATGATCAGGCTATGTCCCAATACCCAGGGCGCACTTCGCAGCTCGTCCCAGTAGATCCGCAGCATGCAGGATTCGCCCAAGGCCACTCACAACCATACCCGTCGTACCACGCTGGCGACAGCAATCATACCACGGTTCCTCATGGACAGTATCACGGTTTCCCTCCTGCCATGCATGCCCCGGCATACCATTCCGATATGCCGCCCCCGCCTCCTGCGACCCGCTCCCAGCTGTGGCAAGTCCCTCCAGGACAAACTGGACATGAACTCGGGTACCCGACGACGCCTATTGACTACCCTCCGCAGCCCACTCAGCCCGTGCACGCTGGCAATTCGTACGGCCACGCATCGACGCCTAGCCTCAGCCGGAGTCACAGCATGACCCAGATGCCAGGATCCGTCGATGGCCCCCCAGCCGGTGATGAATGTGCATTACAGCTTGCAGGAGACCTGGAATTCGTTCGTGCAGCATCAGCTGCCCACGCCCGTCGCCCCGCAGCCGCCCCCGCAAGGACTCGGATATGGTGGTCCTGGAGCTTGATCGGGTACCTCTGTGCTCTTCCGTCTGTACTTGCTCCTTCTCGGATAGCTGTCTATGCTTTTTTGCTACTCGTTATGCTATCAGATTGTTTGCATCTCTAGATATCCTAGCTTGAATGTACCGTTGTGTTGTTAGGGGTCGGGCAAGTACCCGGTACCGGTCCTGCTCTCTTAGATTGCTTGCAAGGTCCCCTCCTGGCCCGTTTTGTCATGCCGATACACATCCGTTATGCAGTTCTTCACTTTGCAAACGCTTGAATGCTGCGTTTCGAGCATCCCTGTAGGTGCACTGTAACTTTCAGTACTCAGTACACACCGTGACCGGGGTCGACTCCCTGGCGCTGGTGCGGTAGTGTACGGTGTAAAACTCAAACAATGTTTCTTACGGTATGTAAGTAAGTCGGGCCGTGAGGTAAGTTTTTGACATGGGGTTTTAAACGTTTTAAACGTGACCACATGATGTGTCACGTGATGTTTCTCGCCTGCGGCGCCTGTACTCCATTAGAGATATTCAGGAGCATAGGCCCCTTGTCTCCTCATGTATGGTAAATAGTAGAGTGTGCCAACGATTACAGGAACTGAAGCAGGATGTATGTCACAAAGAAACCCACCGTCGGGCGGAAGTGCTCACTGCTCACTCAGTGTAGTAAGGGATGCGTAAGCGCCGGAATACATCGCACGGGCGCCCGATGCTCGTACAAATAGATATATTGTTTTCTTTCCTGTTCGTTTTCCGTTCTCTTTCTTGACTCACTACAGACTCATTATAGACTCATTCCCGTTTCGTATATGCTGTACTCAGAGTGGATACTTGTGCCACTGCCACCACTCATTCCACTTCAAGTTGTCCCTTTACTAGTAATCTCGCTTACATTTCGTCTACGACCCTCGGACTCGGAATGGCTCACCGTACCATAGGGTATGAGTACTGTATGGATTTCGGGCTGCAGGCCCAAGTTTCGATATGAGGACGCTTACCTACACCTCCGCATCTGACCATCGACTTCCTTAGTATGTGTTTCTGACCTCACCGACACTACGCTCACCCACACCAATGCGCAGACAAGCCGGATTCCTCACATTCACATTGATCAGCCATCTCACCCTTCCAGACTGTGGTGGGTAGCGTGAGTTGCTTGGTTCTCGACGGGATGCATTCAATGTTAGC
>NW_025955131.1:0-84117 GCF_022376445.1 Fomitopsis serialis
AGCCATATGATGTCGCAAGCGGTTCTTCGCTGCGAGCGGGCGCCGTGACATCCAGGCTTTTCGCAGTCGATGCGAAGATAGCCCTCTACGGCCTGAAGCCTCTGCACAGCGATGCTCGCGTTATTGACACCCATTCAGCTGGGAGTGCACGAGAAATACATACATAGGACCACTCTCCTTGGATGCAGTGCACGCATTTTGGTGAGCGCGCGAGAGGCAGGCGTGTTTGAACCTTGAACTGGGACGATATTGCTCTAGCACTGTGCTATCCACATAAGTCACCGCTCGCGCGATGCAACAAGGATACGACCATCGGACGCTAACTTCTCTCAGTCCCTAGCTCCTCAGTCGATCCTGACGCGAGCGATCGAGTGATCCGGATGGTATGATCGCGACACATCGACTCCGATGAGACGACGACTTCCGTTTTACCGTTGGCAGATTCGGAACATCCCCTGGGAACAAAACTCGTATGGCGGGGTCCGCTACGAGCTGCTATGATGCGCGTTGAGTTGGCGCCTGGTGTAGGAAGCTCCGTCCTGACCGGGGTTTTAGTGCGCGGACTGAACGCGGACTGGATAACTTACGAGTCTGGACATGACAGACGCGTTGAGTGTTGTCGCTCGTGTAACAGAAGAACATGGTTTGCGCACTTTGAACTGCCCCGGTCTCGCGCCGGGAATGGCCGTTACCTCCGACTGAATTTACGATGCGGAGGGTAAGGCAGAAAAGCCAAAGGGAGGAAATGATCGATCTGTGGTGGTTGAATCGGTTATGTTGAGCGCGTTGTGATCCATGGCTGGATGTAAACAAGTTGTTCGTGGCATCAGGATGCATCCGTCGGATTGCCCGACATGGCGGCCGCGGACCCGTGTGGTGACAGTGTCAGAAACACTGCACGGCGAATTGGCGGCAGTTCCTTGCGGCGCAGAAGAGCGAATAGGACAAGATAGGACAGCGAAGAGAACCCACCGAGGGGCTTCGGTCACGAACGACAGCTCGCGCAACATCGTGCCAAAATGGCAAGTACCAAGTAGTAGGTCGAGAAGTAGGTGCTGTAGCACATGTCGCATAGGAGATGCAGCGATAAGTGGGAGATTGCGGACCGCGCACCGATTATTGTGTGTGTCAAAGTGCGAGAGGAGAACATGAGCAGCGCACGAGCTCAGACGAGCTCGTACGACTCTCGCCTCTGAAACGAAGGAGCCATCAATTAGGAGGCTGGAGAGCGGCGAGACGATCGCACTGGCCAATGGGGGCGCAGAACGGCTGTGGCGAGATGCAGCGTGCGAAATTTGGGGTAGCCATTTTCGAATATTGAGCAGCGCAAAGTGAGGCGACTGTCCCAGCGATAAATACTCTCAGCTCAGCCCGCTCAGCCCGCCCTCCCCTTTCCTCATCCTCCCTCCAGTTTCTGTCACGACTTGCTAGCCCGCCATGTCTTCAAAAGGTACCACATGACCCCGCTTCATCCGTTCTGCCTCTGCTAACGAGCGTACACCACCTCCAGCCATCCGCGAGTACGACGCGAAGCTCTTGCTGGCCTACTGGCTCGAGCGCGCACCCGCCGTAGACCCCTCTTGGCAGCTGGGCACCAAGTTCGCCTTCCCCGCCCCCAAGGTCGCCCAGGTCTCGTGGGACCCCGAGACGAACGCCATTACGCCCGACACGCAGCTCCCGAGCTGGGTGTTCACCACAAAACTCGTAGCAAAGCCCGACCAGCTCATCAAGCGACGAGGCAAGGCGGGCCTCCTTGCGCTCAACAAGTCCTGGGACGAGGCCAAGGAGTGGATTCAGGCCCGCGCAGGAAAGCCGCAGAAGGTGAGTACGGATTTCCGTTCTCCACCATGCCGTCCCGCTTCCGACTCGGAGCGTTCATTTCCGCCTCTATTCCGTCACGCGCGGGCAATTCCCCGCACTGGGATCCCTGCATTTCATTCCCCATGCTGGGGTACGCGCAGCCTGGTCGGCTAACAGTGCGTTGGGGACATATTGCCTCGCGCTTTGAGCGAGGCGCGTACCGATATTGTTACCACGTGACCCCGCCGCGCTTTCTCCGTTCCTTCGGGCCATCACAGCTACGTCCACATCGTTGGGCCCCGCACGAAAGCGCGTATAGAAGCGGAGGTCGTTGGATGTAGTGATCCGGATATTCCGCTGCTCAACCTGGGCTGCCATGTCGCGGCTGCCTGGCTCAGCCTGGCCGTCGAGATCCGCTGCGTCCGGCGTGATCCTATATCAGACTCGCTGGACTCCGACTATTGGTATGTGTGTTGAAAGGGTGCGGAGCCCAACGATATGGACCTAGCTGTAAGCGAGGTCAATATTTGGTTGTGCAAGTTCAATCGACGGCTCGGCAGCATGCGCATGGAGCGATCACATCGCCTCGTAGTCCGAGGCCTCTTATCCTACACCGCAGTGTAGCGACACCTACGACGTCCAATTACGACGTTGTAGCGAGGCCTGTGATGCTCCGCTGCAGCTTCATAGCGAAACCCGCCCTCGCATCGCGCGCGAGAGCAGCGATACTCAGGTTGTCAAACCAGCCACGTGCTCTCGCCTGGCGAGCTGCGACGGGCTTCAGAGCAGTAAATAAAGGTGCTACCCTACGCTCTCTCCCTCTCATTCATCCTCGGGCGCTGCGCGGTTTCGTGTACCAATATTGCTACCCCGTGACCCTGCCGCGCTTTCTCCGTTCCTCCGGGCCATTAAACGCGTCGTACAAGTGAGATGAATTGTAGCTGATTGCCGCTACACTCAGGTCGAGTCCATCACGGGCACGCTCAACAACTTCATCGTCGAACCATTCCTCCCCCACCCCTCCAACACCGAGTACTACGTCTGCATCAATTCTGACCGCGATGGCGACAACATCCTCTTCACGCACGAAGGCGGTGTCGACATCGGCGACGTCGACGCGAAGGCCCTGACCCTTCACATCCGCGTGAACGCACCCGTGCCCGACCGCAAGACGATCGCGGACACCCTCCTGAAGCACGTCCCCGCGGCGAAGAAGGAGACCCTCGTCGACTTCCTCGTCCGCCTCTACTCCGTCTACGTCGACCTCCACTTTGCGTACCTCGAGATCAACCCGCTCATCTGCCTGGACGCCGTCGATGGCGGCCAGCCGACCATCTACTACCTTGACATGGCCGCGAAGCTCGACCAGACCGCCGAGTCCATCTGCGGGCCCAAGTGGGCGATTGCGCGCGACTTGTCCGTGTACGAGCCCGGCACGCAGGCGACGACCTCGAAGGGCAAGACTGTTTCTGCTGACCGCGGCCCGCCGATGGTGAGAAAGCATGAGCTCTACTATCGTGCCATACTCACATGCCTTCCAGGTCTGGCCCGCTCCCTTCGGTCGTGACCTCACCAAGGAGGAGGCGTACATTCAGAAGCTGGACGCGTCCACCGGTGCCTCACTTAAGCTCACCGTCCTCAACGCTGAGGGTCGCATCTGGACGATGGTCGCCGGTGGTGGTGCCTCCGTCGTCTACTCCGACGCTATCGCTGCACACGGCTTCGCGCACGAGCTCGCGAACTACGGTGAGTACTCGGGGGCGCCGTCCGAGGGCCAGACATACGAGTACGCGAAGACGATCATCGACCTCATGACCCGTGGCGCGGTCAACCCTGACGGCAAGATCCTCATCATCGGCGGCGGTATCGCGAACTTCACGAACGTCGCTGCGACGTTCAAGGGCATCATTCGTGCGCTGAAGGAGTACAAGTCGCCGCTCATCGCGCACGGCGTCAAGATCTACGTCCGCCGTGGTGGCCCGAACTACCAGGAGGGTCTGAAGGCCATGCGCCTCCTCGGAGAGTCCCTTGGTGTTCCCATCAAGGTGTATGGCCCCGACACACACATCACCGAGATCGTGCCCCTCGCACTCGGTATCGCCGGCAAGCCCAAGAACCCTGTCCACTCAATCGCTGCTACGCCCGTAGGCCCGCCCTCCCCCACCATCAAGGCCAGCGCAGAGCCCATCGCCGCCATCGGGTCGATTGGTCCCGACGGCGAGCGCTCGCAGCCGAACGACCAGATCGTGCGCTTCGACAACGTCGAGGCGAAGGGCGCGCGGCCCACCTTCCGGCCGTTCGACGACCGCACACGCGCGTTCGTGTACGGCCTCCAGCCGCGCGCGATCCAGGGGATGCTCGACTTTGACTACTCATGTGGGCGCGAGGCACCGTCGGTCGCGGCGATGATCTACCCGTTCGGCGGGCACCACATCCAGAAGTTCTACTGGGGCACGCGGGAGACGCTGCTGCCCGTGTACACGAGCGTCGAGGAGGCGGTGGGCAAGCACCCCGACGCGGACGTGGTCGTGAACTTTGCGAGCTCAAGGAGTGTGTATTCGAGCACGCTGGAGATCTTCCAGTTCCCCCAGATCAAGGCAATCGCGCTGATTGCGGAGGGTGTGCCTGAGCGCCATGCCCGCGAGATTTTGAGCACGGCGAAAGCGAAGGGTGTCCTCATCATTGGGCCTGCGACGGTTGGTGGTATCAAGCCGGGTTGCTTCCGTATTGGTAACTCCGGAGGGTACGTGAATGTGTTATGTGGTGTAAGGTCTCTGACTGATGAGTGCTTTCTGCAGTATGATGGACAACATCATCGCGTCGAAGCTCTACCGCGCCGGTTCCGTTGGCTACGTATCCAAGTCGGGCGGTATGTCGAACGAGCTGAACAACATCCTTTCGCTCGTCACGAACGGCACGTACGAGGGTATCGCCATCGGTGGTGACCGCTACCCGGGCTCGACGTTCATCGACCACCTGCTCCGCTACGAGCAGGATCCCGACTGCAAGATGCTCGTCCTGCTCGGCGAGGTCGGCGGCGTGGAGGAGTACCGCGTGATCGAGGCTGTGAAGAAGGGTGTGATTCGCAAGCCGATCGTCGCGTGGGCGATCGGGACGTGCGCGAAGATGTTCACGACGGAGGTGCAGTTCGGGCACGCGGGCTCGATGGCGAACTCGGACATGGAGACGGCGGACGCGAAGAACCGCGCGATGCGCGCGGCGGGCTTCATCGTGCCCGAGACGTTCGAGGACCTCCCCGCGGTGCTGAAGGAGACGTATGAGCGCCTCGTGGCGGGCGGCGCGATCGTGCCCAGGCAGGAGCGCGAGCCGCCGGTCATCCCGATGGACTACAAGTGGGCGCAGGAGCTGGGCTTGATCAGGAAGCCGGCGGCGTTCATCTCGACGATCTCGGACGAGCGCGGGCAGGAGCTGCTCTACGCGGGTATGCGTATCTCGGACGTGTTCAAGGAGGATATTGGACTCGGCGGTGTCGTCTCGCTGCTTTGGTTCAAGCGCCGTCTCCCGCCATGGGCGACGAAGTTCATCGAGATGGTGCTTATGCTCACTGCTGACCACGGTCCGGCCGTGTCCGGGTGAGTGATTGTGTTTCATTGTGCTGCGTTATAGTCGCTCATGATGTCTCGTAGTGCGATGAACACTATTGTCGCGACGCGTGCGGGCAAGGACCTCATCTCCTCGCTTGCATCTGGTCTCCTCACTATCGGTAGCCGCTTCGGTGGTGCCCTCGATGAGGCCGCGTCGATGTTCTCGGGTGCACGGGACACTGGTCTCACGCCGCGTGAGTTCGTTGACCAGTGCCGCAAGCAGAACAAGCTCAGTAAGTGATTCGTGTCGTTGTGGGTGAGGGATGGCGCTGACTGGGACGACAGTCAGCGGTATTGGCCACAAGATCAAGAGTGTAAACAACCCTGATCTGCGTGTCGAGCTCGTGAAGGAGTACGTAACGAAGCACTTCCCGAGCCATAGCTTGCTCGACTACGCGCTCGCCGTCGAGAAGGTCACAACGTCCAAGAAGGACACGGTACGTGCGCTCCCCTACTCTCATCCCCGTCCGCACTGACTCTTGCTTGTTGTCCAGCTCATCCTGAACGTCGACGGTTGCATTGCAGTATGCTTCGTGGACCTCCTTCGGGACAGCGGCGCGTTCACGCCTGAGGAGGCAGACGAGTACATCAAGATCGGCACGCTGAACGGGCTGTTCGTCCTCGGGCGCAGCATCGGGTTCATCGGCCACCACCTCGACCAGAAGCGCCTCCGCGCGCCGCTGTACCGTCACCCCGCCGACGACATCTTCATCAACATGGCTGACCTGTCGCAGCCGCGCGTGCTCGGCAAGATGGCGTGAGGTGTTGGTGGGGAGAGGCGATCTCGTGTCGTGTAGGTGCGGGTGCTTTTTGGGTACGGGCGGACTGGAGTGGGGTCGCGGTGTTGTACATCTAACGCGCTTTCGTAGTTATAGCTGCATGTGTAAAGATTAATGATGCATCATAGACGTTTTATCCTCTCCTTTGTGTGCCCCTCTAACTCCGTGGTGCGATTCAAGTGGAGGTATGATCCCTGTTGAGGCGCGTGAAGACGCTCCATAGTGTCGGAGTGAAGCGTGTCTTGTGCTTCTGGGTCGAGACAGAGGTAAGTTAGTCGTGATTTGTCTTTTCTAGTTATCTGAGTTAGGCTAATTTGACAGAAATTCGACAGGACACTGCTCCTCGGAGGCATAGCCTGAGCGAGGTCTTTTACGAAGTGCGTTCAATGCCGTCAAGCTGATATGGGCACCCCGTCCAACGTCGTGTGGTCTGTACCGTCTCAGATACGGCGCCACGAGCTCGAGATAGCAGAATACCCCTGCTGACGGATTGTGCTTCTCCCAGGATACCTTTTAAGCAGGCAAGCCGCGGCCAGAAGGTACACATGTCCGCTGGACATCTACGTTGGCTCCACTGAGTCGGATTGCAGTCAGTCCGTCCGAGGCCAAGGACGCAAGATTCTGCTGACAGACTCGTGACACAGCCAAGAAACGGAAGTCGGGGAGAGACACGTAGCGCTGTCAGTGTGTTTACGGTGGATTGACTTCTATAGCATGCCGAGAATTGCTTGCTTCGCTGGGCTCTCGACGTCGAACGTCAGGACGTAGCGCGCAGACGAACATAACACAGAACTGGACGAGAAACTTGGGTCATACGCCCGTAGATCGTGTGCATCGTTGTCAAAGATCAGACTGATATGAAGATGCAATATCGATTACCACCATGTTGAAAGGGAGAGGGCCATTGACACGACAAGTGATGATAGTACGGCAGTGTAGATTGAGCGGAACCTTGGCTGCATGGAAAAGAAAGCCACCGCGCCACACAGGCTCTACCGCGATCTTCGGGAAGGAGGCTGACGATGTCGAGGGCGGAATCTTTGGACGTGTGCGGTGTTGCTCGGCCAAGAGATGGATAGGTGGCGGGGAGAGACACTGGCGGGGATTGGGCGGGCGTAACATCGCTGGCCAATGGGAGGGCTCGGTTGGGCGGCTCGCCGCAATTGCGCGATGGAGGATGGAACGGTACAAGAATAGTGGCCCCGCCACCGCCATGCCCCCCGCGATCCCCGCCTATCCCGCTCGTTTCTCATACCCTATCCCCTCTCGCTCTCCCCCAGCGAAGGCCCGTGGTCATGTCTGCACACAGCTCGGAGGCTGACTCGAAGAAGCGCGACGACGTCCCGCCTGGCCCCCACTACGCCGAGAACAAGGTGGAGGAGCTTCCGCGCCCCGCCTCAGATAATATGATGCGCCAGACAGCACGCCTCTGGGTATCGCCCTCTGTCCTCTTCACAAGAGAGCACTTCTTTGGCGATGTTAGCCCCGTCAAGGCCACCATCCCGCTGGCCGCGTTCTGCTTTATGACCGGCTTCATGTGCGTGCTCTCATCTCATCTTTTCCTGACCGTTCTAACGCTCTGCCGTTCAGTGACTCGGTCGCGTTCACCGCCGTCTTCGTGTGGGCAGGATTCCAGACAGGGAACACGGTCCAGGTGCGTCGTCCCCGTCTCTCGCTCTCGCCCTCAACTCACGCCGGAACACCGCACCGCAGCTCGCCCTCGCCCTCGCCCGACTCTTCTCAAAACCGACGGACCACTCCTTCCACATCGCCGACCGGCAGGCGCTCTGCTCCCTCATCACCTTCAACGCCGGCGCGTTCATCGGTCGCCTCGGCGACCGCATGGGCCCCCAGTCCCGCGCATGGCTCATGCTCGGCACCTTCATCCAGGCCCTCTTCACCATGGCCGCCGCCGTGGCCGCCTGGCAGAGCGGCCAGATCAGTGTCGCGACGGACCGTTTTAACCCCGCCTGGACCAACGCGCTCTCGTTCGTCGCCCTCGGCTTCCTGAGCGCGAGCATCGGCCTGCAGGGCATCATGGGCAAGCGCGTCAACACGCAGTTCACCACCACCGGTGAGCACCTCCTGCTGGACGCGGCCCCAGCGACCGCCGGCTAACCTGTTTCTGTCAGTCGTGCTCACGACGGTGTGGTGCGAGCTCATGGCGGACCCGAAGCTCTTCAAGTTCAACCGGATCATCTCCCGCGACCACAAGGTCATCGCCATCTTCGCGCTCTTCTTCGGCGGCTTCGTCGGCCGCGCCCTCATCGACCAGATCGGCGCGGCGGGCACCCTCGGCGTCGGCTGCGGCATCCGCACGATCATCGCCGTGTGGTGGCTGTTCGTACCCGGGAAGGAGGGCGCGCAGGGGAACAAGAAGCCCGCGACGGCATGAGTCGATCGGACGGGAACTAGCAGGGAGCGGACGTCGGTGGGTGTCGGCGTCGGACGGGTGCGGTGGGAGGGGTATTTTGGGACGTTCGGAGTGGGGAGGCGGCGCGGCGGTGGGGCGTCGTCTCGAACGTAGGCGGACGACGCAGGGCGGGGCGACGTGGCGGTTCGTGTTCAGAACGTCGGTCGGTTGGATGACCGTCCATCACTGTCCTTTTTGACTCCCTGTACTCCTGTCCTCACTCGGTGGTTGCCTGACGCGGCGTCTCTCGCGTCACTCGGATCCTTCTTTCGAGGTGGAGGTCGGGGAAGGAACGGTCGCATTGCATTGGCATTAGCTTGGGTATATACTACGTACAACATAGAGATTCTCTTCGACTCGCACATACACAACATAGAGGAAGCATCCAATCCAATTCTGGGAGATCGACGCATACATCCACGACACAAGCAGAAGTGCAAGGTAGAGAGAGAGGTGTACCACCTCTGGTAAGGAAAAGCACGCCAACGCCGACGACGTCGACGGGGGGCGTGCGCTCCAGCTGAGGCGGATGCGTTCGTTCTGGGACAAGCGGTAGACTCCTGCGAGAAGGGCCCGAGGGCGTTCGGTCGCAGGGGGACAATAGTGCGAGTCCGGAATGAGTGAGGAGCGAAGACGCGCGCTGGGCGATTTTTATGCGCTGAGGATGCACGTGATACAAGCGTTAAGACCTTACATCTGTAAAGTCGCAGAATTCAAATGCCGACGATCAAGCGGTCTCGTCTGAGAAACCGGTCGGAAAGGAGTCTCATTGGACAGTGCATTCCGGGAGGGTTAGACTGGGGATAGCTGACAGCGCGTTTTCGGACAACGTATTTTCGAACATATCACAGTATTGTACAATTAGAGATAGATTTGAAACGAGAGGCCGTCTTCACGATTCGGACACACCCAATGTTTCAGCGTTGTCGGGCACCCCAGGCTGAGTCTGTGGGCCATCTACCCACATCCTGGAAAAATGGCTAAACAAATATGGATTTATTGAATAATAGCAAAATACTCACTTTCCGACATGAACAATGTTCGCGTTCAGGCGCCTGAAGCGAGCACCAGCTTCAGTGTCCGAAGTCTTCAGGGTATGAATGTAGGCAGCAATTTTTCGAGTGTTGCACTCATAGGAATCACTGCTGAATTTCTTCGATGTGTGCATACCTGTCTTCGAGAATTCCTCTGCACAGCAGATGACAGTGCAGGCTGCGAGCACCATCGCCTGTGTTGGAATCCCATCCCAGAAGAGTGATGAGTCCGTGTGGCCCAAGCATTCTTTCCACTGGAACAGGGTGGCATTGAGAATTGCAGGGATGAGTCCCTGACTCTCAAATGCTCTGACAACAATAGTGGACTGTACAGAACAAGATTAATTGTCAGTCCTAGTACAAATCAAGAGAAAGTTCATCTGACAAGAATTATACATACATTGGCAGGGTCGATGATATGCAGCAGTGGCGTTGACTCCACATTTGCTTCGACAACATGATCGGTCCAAGCCCTCCTGCTTGAGCAGGCGTCGGCGCAGTCGATCATGAGCTCACTGAGATCCTCCTCAATGAGGCTGCTCGTCTCAGTGGGGAGTAGGTTAGCGTGATGAGTGAACGGGAACAGGTGCTCTGTGGCGGACTTGAAGGTACTGCGGAAGGTCGACACCATGTCGTGAGCCTACAACGAATTGTTTGTTATTTGAAAGGACATTTTAGGCAGGATGAAAATACGTACTTTGCGACGTAGCTCTGTGTCCTGCATTGGATCATACTTGACGTGGGTGTCTCGTAGGTCCTCAGGTATCTTTTCGGTGTGGCGGTCAACCTGGGCCACCTTCCACATTGCAGTGCCAACAAGGTCATCCATTAGACCTTTGTCAGGGAACACGGCCTTACCACCGATGATGAGTACTTCCATCATCGTCTTCAGCGTCAGGATGTACGCAGCACGGAGTTTCCTCTTGAGGGATTCCGGGAGAGGACTCAGCTTCATCGCATGCATGGGCTCACTGCTCGGTTGGGCAGTGAGGGTCTCAAGCTTGGCGGCCTGCTGCGACGGGCCAGCGCGAGGCATACCTGTGGCTGATGCTTTGATTTAAGTTGGGCGAGTTCAAAAAAGACACAGATTTCGGATTATTCAGCTTACCTCATGGCATTCGTGCAGGTTTGTGGGTCCCCCCTCAGTGGTCATCCAGTACAGACCTCGTATGCACAGTAGTTGACATGACCGTGTTGAGCCCGCGTCGTACTTGCGACGGGAGAGATTCGAATCTTAGACCGTGAGGCAGCATGTATGGGTGGTACATAGCAGGTGCCGGCGTCGATCTGCGCCGATCTGCACCAGTGCTATGGCTACTGTGCCAAGAGCCCTGCTCACCCGCCGCAAACTTGTGAGGGTGCGCAGTGACCCCTTGCGGACCAGCCCCAAAATGAGCTTGCGCGCCAGCCCCAAAATGAGCTTGTGCGCCGGCCCCGAAAGGCTCGCCGTGCACACCGGCTGCAAAGCCGATCTTCACCTGCGCGTCGGGGCCCAAAATGCCACGCATGACGGCGTCCAATTTGCCCTGCACATCGGCCCCGAAAGGCGCACCTTGCGCACCAGCTGCAAATTCAGGCTGCCCAGGCCCCTGCGCACCACCCCCAAAAAGGCCTTGCATGCCAGCCCCATACTTGCCTTGCGCATTGGCCCCCCAAAAATCCACCTGGTGTGCCACCCCCAAGATCGTCTGGTGCACCGCCTCTGAAATTGCCCCCAAGATCACCCCCGAAATTGCCTTGTGCACTGCCTCCAAAATCACCCCTGAAATCACCTTGTGCGCCACCTCCAAAATCACCTTGCACGCAGGCGCCGGTTTCAGGCTGCGCCTGTGCATGTTGAGGCTCGTACGGCGCAAAGGGTGGTGCGAAGTTCGTGACCGTGTCGTTCATGTTCGCGAAGTCGTCTTGGCTGCGAGTGTACATGTTCTGCGTGGCACCACTCTAATCTTTGCTAGTACTAGTAGGTTGAGGTTAGGTACTAATCTAAACATACCTGCATTACAAGATGGTTGAGACTGTAGTCATACTGTGTTGTCGCCGGAGGCTGGTCTCCTTCCCTCGCAAGTTGCGGTGCTTGCAAGTTTCCAGCTGGATTCAGCCCTGCTATGCGATGTGCATGTACGTTCTGCGAAAATGTCAGTATTACGATCCCTGAGGTACAAAGGTATCATTCTTATGATGGACCACCATGAAATGCCTTGGTGATTCCTCCGGAATGGCAGTTTGTTTCCACAGTGCACATGACATGCAGCCACCCCGATAAGCAGAGATAAGTAACTGTTAGTATGGGTTGCTTATCTGAGTCTGAAATTTCAGACTCCCAGACGACACGACTTGCACCAACAGATACAAACAAATGCAGTGGCTAAGCACTCAGTTATGGATATGAGGCCCATGAAATGCCTTAGCAGTTCCCCCAATAAGGAAACTGGTAAACATATCATGTGACTGGCAGCTTGGTGGGCCATTGCTCCAAGCGCTCACACACTGTAGGGCCTATATAGCCTCAGCCAGTAACAAATCATAGTATACATAGTATGCTCATCTGATAGCCCTTCATTCAGAGAGTATACAGAAATTCTATTGAGTGTATACAGTGGCTGGCTAACCCAGGAAATGCAAAGCAAAAAAATGCACATGTGCCTCTGCAGATTCAATCTGCTTGTTTATGACTCAAATATGGTCTATATGTACACTGCAATGTATATGTGTAGTTCAGACACTGTGGACTACTCAGTAGCTTCAATAATACAGGTAACAAGGACTATAATGGGTAATCTGAGCATCTTTTGCCATATTATGGCCCTTGCATACAATTTAATGGTAACCATTGCAGCTCAAGGCAATCATACACTTGTCTTTGATGTGTCTGTATATTTCATAGATTTTCTGCATTTTTCTGAGCCCTACATGCCCCTGTTTGTGTATGATTCCTCTTTGGGAAGGTCACATACTCCATATGGTAATTATGCATCCACTGCTGGCTTTGTCTTGCTCACAGACACAATCTAGGGATACATAGCTGAATGTGTACTTACACTACAATCTTATAGGGTTGTCCAGTACATAAGCAGTTCCAAGAGTGAAGTAGCAGGCTTATATAAGCTCACTGGGGCCACAGCAACCATCTTACCAGGTTATTGAGAATGCTATCTTATCTGATGTCAAACCCATGCAATATACAGCTTCATTCACATTGCCTGGATCATTTTAAATATTGGCTGAATTTTCCGCTTTTTTCTGAGCGTATACAAGCTCTCTTAAGCACAATAACAGTCCGCACTTACATCGCTTACTAAGCGCCCATTAAGCGCCCAGATGCGGTTCGGAGGTGCAACCGTGCGGAAATTTGGCACGGTTGCACCTCCGAACGGCACGAGAGGGATGCCGAGCTGCTCTGATTGGTGCAACAAGCCCTTTCTGCCCTAATCAGGCAGGCTGCCGAGGTTTTGAGCTGAGTTTGAATCTCAGCCACAGGCTCCTTAGTGGCACTGTACCTGCTGTACTGTGGCCCCACTAAAATGCGGAAAATTCCCAAAATAATCTCTGTGATAGATATGATGGCATAGAGTCTATAGCTGCTGTGACTTGCCCATTACCTTCAGTGGTTATGGCACAATTCACACAATAAAAAAACACACAAATGCCTCTGTGCACATGGTTGCATCCCTTTTCACCCTCAAAGTGATTCTTTTGAAGCCTGTAGACTGCCCATAGATTCTGCATGTCTTTATGACATCTGAAGCCTGCCATAAAGGGTATCTGACCTTCCCCAAATGGTAATTTCCATACAGCTGCTCAGTCTGGGCTCAGAAAATGCAGATAAAACCAGGGAAAATTCTGTGCAACTGGACTCACTTGTAGTACCTGCTGTATGTAAGAAATTGATCCAGTATAGCACCCCAGAGGCTATGACCAGTATGGCTTGCCCATGTATAAAATTCAAAATGCAGAAAAACACCCCTACCTCTGTAGACATGATAGCATTTGACTGGGATACACTGACTGAGCTCCAACCAACTGTTGTAGATATCATAAGCTCATCTCATAGCACTTCATTCATAGTGTCTATCATAGTTTCTTGAGAGATAATGGTTAAATGAGTAGCAAAATGCTAATATAAAAACAGAAGTGACTCTGTGAATATGAATGTGTTCTGTTGCATCTGAGACACATGACTGATGTCCTCTATGGCCAAGTGTATAGTTTCCAACACATTGATGTCTCTGAAACATGCACAGCAGTGCTACAAATGGAGAAATATTATCATAGCAAGCATGTGTTGATGTCCCAGCACTGAATAACTATACAGGACAATCCTCTCTACTTGTGAATATGCTCATAGATGCTCCACAGATCTCCTGGAATATTATCCGATTTTACTGCAGTAACAGGGTGCGCTTACATCGCTTACTAAGCGCCCATGTAAGCGCCCATTGCCAAAGCGGAGTCGTCGACAGGCCGGAATTCCGGCCTGTCGACGACTCCGGTCACTCAAAAGGGATTGTGGAGCACTCCCATTGGCTGGAATGCTGACAAATGTTGCCTTTTAAGGTAATCTTTTAATCTCAGCTCTTCATGCCGAGTTTTTTGATGGCTTGAAGCCACACTACCTTACTAGAGCCCCATTAAATGTGGAAGAATCCCAAAATATTGCTTCTCCATGCAATGCCCCTTGGGTACTGATAGCAGTGTCCAGATTAGGTATCTTTGAGAGTACTGACTATCATAAGTGATGATACTGAGGCATATAAGCAGATCTTGGTGTGTGTATGATGCTTGGACTAGACAGTTCCACATGTATGAGAGGCTCTGTGAAGTGGGGGATATCAAACATACAAAACTGCCATATATGGTCAGTCCCCTGCCCATTTGGGAAGTTGGCCGTGCATGGCCTCTGCAGGACTGGATAAATAGCAGGAAAATCAGAGAAAAATCAGATAGTACCATGAATTCATATTGAGTTGACTGTTGAGGCTCCAATATTGCAGAAAACATATGATAGTGCAGAATGACCCATGCATAGCCTGATACAAGCCACTCTGTCAGTGAGTCTTGGTCCATCTTGTAAGAACCAGTATCACCTGGGATTCTCAGGGACTGGCAATTCCAGACAGGATCCTAGGCTATTCTGTTTGGTTCAGCTATTAAATAGTACCTGAAAAGGCAGGCTGCCAAGCTGTTGGGCTGAGTTTGAATGCAAGCCACAAGTTCATTAGTGACACTGTATTTGCTGTGCTATGGTCTCCCAAAAAATCAAAAACAATTGGGAAAATTCCCAGTCATGTATATGATGTCAGAGAGGCTTTACATAGTATGCTTCCCCATAGATTCATACAAATATAGCACCAGTCACAAAGCACATGGCTCTGTGAACACTGGTTCTTTCACATTGTTTGTTTTTCCTGTGATGCTTACCAACTGCCTATGAATTGTGTGACTATATGACATCTCAAACCTGTTATATGTGATAGTTTACATTCCAAAAATGGAAAGTCTGGGTTACCTGCTGTGTCTGGGCTCAGAAAATGCGGATAAAACAAGAGAATATTTTGAATGATTCCACTCAGGCTCACCTTGTACTGTTTGCTGTAAGTAGTGATTGGCTTCTGTCTAAACCCTTGGGCAGGCTATGGCGTATTCAGAAAATGGTGGACACCTGTGGCACAAAGGCCACAGTTCATACTGAGCATGTCCATAATACTCACACATCAATAGCATAGCCATCAGAATTGTGGGTCCACGTAGCTTTTTCACACTGTACTGATCCTAAAAAGTGATACAAAGACATTGTACAAGTTGTGTTGTGCAGTGACTACTGTTGTGAGAAAGTCTATAGGCTAGCAATGTCATAAAGTGGGGCCACCACACTACCACACATAGTATATCAAAGTCTGATGGTCTCTGCAATGCTAGATAATTGGTAGGACATAAGATAAAATCAGACAATCCCATGACTTCACATTGTGCTGACTGGTGTAGGCCAATGCAAGGCAGTACATCTCAGATGTGCTAATGCAGATGCACATAGCCTGATGTCAGCAGCTCTATTGTAGCAGTCCAGTATAAGCATGTCTTTGACTAATCTTGTCAATATGAAGCAGTGCCATTTATATAGTATGATGGTGCTATGCTTGGTTGTCAGTCCCTCAGATTGTTTTTGCCTGGAACATATCTAACCTCTGTATGCACTACCATCATCCTGTTCTCATCCCTTGGCATGTGGAGATAGAAAAGGCAGCTTTCTTCCTGATTGTGCTCAGAAGAAGCCATGGTTGCTCTGGAAATAATGTAGACTTGCATTGCTTACTAAGCAACAGTGATGAGGCCATACTACAATGGACTTCTGAGCCAATATAAGGCTGTCATTTTATAGCTCTCTAGTCAGTAATATGACTTCAGGAGTACTCTCATTTGCTGCAACTGTTTCCTTTTACATGTGATTATAAAATGTCAGCTACCCATGCTCAATCATTTCATGTTATATGGGAAGTGTAGAAATAACGCTTTAGACCAGGGTGTGAATATGTTTGATATATGAACAGCATTGGAAATATGAATATGTGGCAGTGTGCCTACTAGCGCCCAATTTGGCAGTTGTTCCTGGATGGTATGTGCCAGAGGAATGTCAATATCAACATATGGTGTCTAATCCAAATATAGTACCATTGTATGTGCACACACAGTCCCTCAGAAAATGACACTGGTAATCAATTACCTTGGGAGTGTGTCTGAAGATATAGAAATCCCTAGACTTATGACCAGAGAGCATGACCATTGATAATAGGCATTACTAGAATACCCAGGAGAGGCTACAATGACCCCATGTGCAAGTCTAAGTATGCAGGCTGTTGTTAGGGACAAGGCATTTTCACAAGGAATTCCACATATGTGATCTTTGAATAGGATAAGCAGCAGTTGTGATAATTCCTGCACTTTGTTATCTTTATTTGATTTCCTTTTAATGGACTTCACTGTAGTATTCACAGTGCCTTCTCACCACATTCAGGTGATCTTTTGTTTCTCACATTGTTATGCTTTGTAGCACTTGATTGTGTATGTACTGACTGGACTATTACCAGGCTCCTAGTACTTTCCTCAGGCCCCTTGTGACCAGATGATCTGAAAGCTGTTACTGGGTGACTATTAGCTCAGAATATTGATGATAATATTCCAGGTGGCAGGCAATCTATGAGTGGCTCATCAAGCTGTACACTATTTCTGAGTTTTCATAGGGCTACACTAGTGTTTCAGGTTAACATCCATGTGGTCCCTCATGTTTCACAGAGCACATGCTTGATGATCAGTGGCAATCATTAACACACATACCCTTGCCTTGCTTTTTTACTACTTTTTGAGCCTTATTGTGCATCTTGAATGGCCTGGGAAAGTGGTGTACTGAGTCTTCTACTATTTGGATTCTATGAAGTATTTTATGTAGCTCAGAGGGAATGCACTTGGGAAATGCTCAAAAGGAGCATCCCTAAGAGCAAGTCCAAACATTTATCTCATCTACCACTTGCTACTGTACTCCTCTGTACCTTATTGTCAATAGTCCCTGACATCAGTGATCAATCCTTCCCACAACTCTATCAGTCTTGATGGCACTCACCATGGTGGTACATTGATTCACATCATACATTAGCCCATTGGCTGAGCTCCAATCCAGTAACATACCTTAGTATGGCTTTGTACTACTGGTCAGTGCCTGGTAACTGTTCACTTCAGTGTACAAATGGTGAGAGCAAACTGGACAGTCTTTGGTTGTATTCCTTGTATAACATGACAATTCTTGAAGGGCCTTTTTCAGAATTCCTTACTGGTATACTTCTCTGTCTACTGTTGATTGGTTTGTACTTGGGGAAGTACTGTTAACAATCTATTGAAAGACATCCTTCTGTATCAGAAGTTCTCTCTGATCAAGGGCTAATACTTGTACAACAGCAAGTCCCAGCTGAGTAGTTGTTACTGTAGTCAACCTCCCAGATTCCCCTTCCTTGAGTTCTAGTTGATCTAGAGGCATACTTCTTTGCAACATTTCCAAGCTCTTTTCTCTTTGTTGATATCAACACAAACTAGTAATACTATTCATAAGTAGTCTGGTAATATTGATTAATAACTTGGCAATTCACCAAGTAAGAAACAGATTCATGATGTCTGTGTTCTCAACAGAGAGTCTCATATGAACATGCAATAAGTTACTCAATTGGGATGTTACTCATGATTGCAAACTATGATCCTCATATTAGAACAACCTAATAAATAAGCAGGCTACTCTGAATGTTTGTGCCATGAGATGGCAACTGGATGGTGCAAAATGTGGAAGATATGTCAGTTATGCAGACAATATACTAGCAGTCTTGCTGAGCTTAACTTCTGATGTGGTCAAAATGTTTTACTCACAAACTGACATGTATCCAACAAAAGGGATCGTACTGCCAGCTATGGCCCTCTCCCCAGCAAGTCATCATCATATGTGAGATCTTCGTATAGGAATGTGGGGCATTGGTCCGCCGTAACGACTGCAGTCCTGTTCTGAAGTTTCTTGCGTATCCTAACAATAGTCGTATGTTATCTGACTGCTATCCGCCGATATCCTAGCTGACTCACTTGGCGTCATCCCAATCCAGATGTGTGGGGCAGAGAAGCCTACCTGTATCAACATGGGCAAATCCGTACCCAACTCTGGAATCTCGAAGGAGCGGTGGTATCAAGGCCCCACCGTCAGGGTGGACCCAATCAAGAATGGCTTTTTTCACAGACTGTGCATCCGTTGAGCGGGCACCATCCCTGCCTGCATCAATCTTTGGACAATCAGTCCAAACTGGATGATTCCACACCTGCTCCATTACAACTTACTAAGGCTGCTATGTCAGAAGTATGCTCGCCATCTCTGAGGCGCTCTTCCAGGTTGGGGTCTAGCTCTCTGAGAGTGTCGAATAGTCTGTGCTGTTTTTCGTTGCTATGTACGCGGTCCATTGCAAGAATTGTAAGTTCTGGGCATGAGATGCCAGAAAGGCACAATGCTCACCTCTCTGATAGACCAGCATCCTCAAGACATTGAAGACCGAAGTCTAAAATCACTTTGATGTTGCAGAAGGCATGCTCAGTCCGTCCAAAATGGTGTCCAAGATGCACCAACAGATCCCCCTTGTGCCTATTGGAACAGTGTTCATGGACATCAGCATGTCTCATGTGAGCCAAAGGGAAGCTTACTCTTTGTTGGATCTGGAGAGCAAATCCTGCCTACGGTGTTTGTAGCTGGTGTTATGGGAAGGCATCTGGGGTTGTTGCAGGCCTGGTCAATGCAGCAGATGAAGGTGAACCCGTCAGACTACTAATTCTGCAATGGCTTTGGCTTAAGGTGGGTTTAGGGCCCCAAGTTCAGTGGTGGTGTGCTCAAGGACGGTACCACCAATGTCTCAGCTTTTTTGGCCATGGGCCCCCCTGGGGGGCATCTATGCCTGTGAAAAGTCTCAAGACCATAGGCCTTGACTAAAATCAGCAATCCCATTGCTTATAGGTGTATAAGGGCCTGTCAGACAAATGGAGGCTTTGCTGATGCCATACAACTCCAGTGAGAGTGAAGAGGTGTCGTGTGCTTCAGCATCCATCCAGGCACAGCTCACGGGGGCCCATGCTGCCTCAGAGCATGTTCCATAAGGACTTCCAGGTGAGTTGCTCAACTTCTTGGGCACCCAGTCTCTTGATTCAGCTAGAACGCAGGAAGATGTGGGCATCCTTTCACGAGAAGCCTTCTGTATGAGTACCACGAATACCTTTGGTGGGCAGACATTCTGGAAAGAACTGATCTAGACTGCAAGCCTTTGACTGAACATAACATATGTTGGAGGTCATTTCCTACTGTGCAGCAGTCACCAGTGTAGAGGCTAACTAAATTTACTTTGGAGATTTGAAAAACATCAGTAGGGCACCTTGATGCTCCTCACCACACTGAGACATCTGGGATGAACATTGAATGCTGGCACACGTCACGGCGGGGCTATTGATGTACACATACAGCTTACCTGCTGAGGTACTGGACTTCACTCACACCTGCCAGGATGCCTCAAGTCATTGTATCAATCACCTTGGTGGGAACCCAGGCCATGGTGACAGTGGCCACCAATGCAGTCCCTGGGGTTGCTGTCTCTAGAACGGCTACCGTAGCCATCCCACCTCCTGCTCCCCTTCCTGCTCCCCTTAATCTCTTGGGGCCTGTCAACACCCTGCTGCCAGCCCACTCAGGGGCACAGCTGAATGCAGTGATCAATCTTATGCTCAGTGGCAACACCTTGGCAGAGGACAAACTCCTTGCAATCAACAGTGTTCTGCTGGATGAGGTGGGCAGTGTGGGTCACAGCATGCTGGAAAGTAGGCACTACATCAAGACTTTGTTGGCATGGTGGTTTGCCCATTGCCGCCCTGCCATCGACAAGGAGCTCACTGGGTTCTCCATACTGGAAGTCCAGGCCTTGATAGGGCAATATATAATGATATATTAAAATGAAGGTGTTGAATTTTGGGCTGAAAGTTGGTATATGGGTAGCTCTATACTAGTACAGTACTGACACAAAAAATGGGACAAAATGGCAGACTGGGTTTTGAGCTATAAGCATACCAATTTTGTTGTTTGGCACAGTTCCCTTGTGCAGTACCTGCATAAGTGAACACGGGGGGGAGATTGTTCATAGAAACATGCTCCATTTCACTGTAGGATGCATGGTGTAAAAGGGCTTGGCCATAGGATGAGCAGTTGTTGCTGTAGGGTGGCCAAAACACAAGGGGGAACATGTTCCGCCATACCACAAGGACTAACATTTAGCTCTTGGCAACATCTTGACAAGATATATATATCTTCAATGTCTTGAGGTTTTGGGTGGTTTTCCCTGATGCACCAGCTGCTCCCATACTTGCTGGGGAGAGGGCCATGGCTGGCAGTATGATCCCATTGGTTTAGACACATTGAGGTGTGAAGAATTCATTATTGCCCATTTTCACTGTCTAGTTGCTGCCTGACAGCCCAAATACTCTATGCATCCTGGTTATCTACATTGTTGATGTCAGTGCTCCATCATGAGCAATATTACAATTGAGCAAGTAAGCCACTGTGTGTTGTGTGTCATTGCTATATTCATAGGAAACTGTCTGTGAAGAGCACAAACTTACACTGAGACTTGCACATGGAATCATTATTGCCTTTGCTCAGTATTCCAGTAATGCCTACTCAATGGTCATGGTATCCAGTCATAAGTCCCATGAACACAAAGGTTTTCAACCTTTGTGAGATAACTTTTGGTTTCATCTGCTGGCTGACACTTACTTCTTTTGTATGCATGCATGGTTCACCACCATATTGCTCTTGTTCAACCACCCTCTCAAAATATACAGAAGCACCCAATAGGAGAATGTGAGTGCTTGGGATTATCATAGACATCACTACACCATGTACATGGACTAAAACATGTGAAAAGAGGGTCAAATGGCTCATTGTGGCTGATTTTGGCTGCAGTGCAGCACCCACTGATTTGTACAGTGTCTGAATCACATATGTATGTCATTACAGACATATGAAACACATCTGAGGCACAAATAGGCACTTTGACATCTGCAGAGGCACATGTGGATTTTTTTATTTCGCAGTTTCTGGACCAGCCAGCCACTCTAGCTACTCAATAATGATAGTGTATACTCTCTAAATGAAGGGCTATCAGATCAGTATACTAAGTCCACTCACTATTGTTACTAACTAAGGCTATGGGGCAGCCTATAAGTGTGAGTGCTAGCAGTGAGCTGCCTGGCTGCCAGTCACATGATATGCTCACCAGTTGCCATATTGGGTGCCACTGGAAGTGTTTCTTTGGCCCTCACCCCAGGACAAAGCACTGAGCCACAGCATTTGTTTGGTGGTGTTGGTGCAAGTCGCGTCATCTGGGAGTCTGAAAATTTTGAACTCCGCTAACTGACCATAACAAATGTTAACTATACATGGTAAGCTGGGGGCAAATGACTGTACCTGTGGGAAAAACCTGCCGCATTGGGTGCCACTGGAAGCGTTTCAGGCCTGTCCATCATAAGAACGATACCTTCGTACCTCAGGGATCATAATGACATGTGCAAGTCTTAGTTTACAGTCTGTGCTCTTTCAAACAGACAGTTCCTAATGAATATAGCAACCTATACAAGAGGCACAACACATGGTGGGTTACTTCATCGGAAAGCTGCTCATGGTTGAGCATTATAATCTAACAACCACATAGATAATCAGGCTATGTGGGATATTTGGGCGAAAGAATGAATTTCTACACAAACCAACATGTATCTATGCCAATGGGATTGTACTGCCAGCCATGACCCCCTCCCCAGCAATTGAATATGCTAGCATCAATGTCTATGATACTTTCCAGGCCACAAAGTGTCAGAATTTGAGTGAGGTATTCAGTCCAGGAGACCAAACCTCTGCTTACTAAAAATGGACATCATCACACAGGATGATCTTTCATGCATCAAGATGTTGGTGTATTGGTTTCATACCATTTACAGGCAATGAAAACATGTATAGAAACACAGCCCAATTTATTTTATGGCTGCAGAAGGGGTGGCAGCTGAACAAGGGGTGTCCAACACTCTAGTGCCCGATATTGACCCCCCCCTAGACAACCCCCCTGCAGGTTTCTGGGGTCCCAATATTACAGGGAATTGCACTGTTCTGAGCACTGTCCTTTGAAGTCCACTTGTCCGGGCACTCTGCACCATGCAAAGTTGTGTAGTCACATCTCAGCATATATAGGATACCCCCAAACAGATATCTTAGGTACAGGGTGCATGTGTGCAAAGATATATGGATCATGACTGTATTTGGTAGTGCATGTGCATATGTAATAAACACATATGTCATCGCATTTTGTAAGACACGTCGGTGTGGCTGTTGAACGACAACACGACAACATGACTGGTGCACACACTTCCACATATACTGTGCCTCTCTGTCTGCGAGATATGTACCATGCTGCAAGACTATCCCTCTGATGACTTGTACCCACCACCAACTCCCATTCACTACCGCGACTGTCTCCGAAAACTTGCGTGCAATTATGATCCCTGAGGTACGAAGGTATCGTTCTTATGATGGACAGGCCTGAAACGCTTCCAGTGGCACCCAATGCGGCAGGTTTTTCCCACAGGTACAGTCATTTGCCCCCAGCTTACCATGTATAGTTAACATTTGTTATGGTCAGTTAGCGGAGTTCAAAATTTTCAGACTCCCAGATGACGCGACTTGCACCAACACCACCAAACAAATGCTGTGGCTCAGTGCTTTGTCCTGGGGTGAGGGCCAAAGAAACACTTCCAGTGGCACCCAATATGGCAACTGGTGAGCATATCATGTGACTGGCAGCCAGGCAGCTCACTGCTAGCACTCACACTTATAGGCTGCCCCATAGCCTTAGTTAGTAACAATAGTGAGTGGACTTAGTATACTGATCTGATAGCCCTTCATTTAGAGAGTATACACTATCATTATTGAGTAGCTAGAGTGGCTGGCTGGTCCAGAAACTGCGAAATAAAAAAATCCACATGTGCCTCTGCAGATGTCAAAGTGCCTATTTGTGCCTCAGATGTGTTTCATATGTCTGTAATGACATACATATGTGATTCAGACACTGTACAAATCAGTGGGTGCTGCACTGCAGCCAAAATCAGCCACAATGAGCCATTTGACCCTCTTTTCACATGTTTTAGTCCATGTACATGGTGTAGTGATGTCTATGATAATCCCAAGCACTCACATTCTCCTATTGGGTGCTTCTGTATATTTTGAGAGGGTGGTTGAACAAGAGCAATATGGTGGTGAACCATGCATGCATACAAAAGAAGTAAGTGTCAGCCAGCAGATGAAACCAAAAGTTATCTCACAAAGGTTGAAAACCTTTGTGTTCATGGGACTTATGACTGGATACCATGACCATTGAGTAGGCATTACTGGAATACTGAGCAAAGGCAATAATGATTCCATGTGCAAGTCTCAGTGTAAGTTTGTGCTCTTCACAGACAGTTTCCTATGAATATAGCAATGACACACAACACACAGTGGCTTACTTGCTCAATTGTAATATTGCTCATGATGGAGCACTGACATCAACAATGTAGATAACCAGGATGCATAGAGTATTTGGGCTGTCAGGCAGCAACTAGACAGTGAAAATGGGCAATAATGAATTCTTCACACCTCAATGTGTCTAAACCAATGGGATCATACTGCCAGCCATGGCCCTCTCCCCAGCAAGTATGGGAGCAGCTGGTGCATCAGGGAAAACCACCCAAAACCTCAAGACATTGAAGATATATATATCTTGTCAAGATGTTGCCAAGAGCTAAATGTTAGTCCTTGTGGTATGGCGGAACATGTTCCCCCTTGTGTTTTGGCCACCCTACAGCAACAACTGCTCATCCTATGGCCAAGCCCTTTTACACCATGCATCCTACAGTGAAATGGAGCATGTTTCTATGAACAATCTCCCCCCCGTGTTCACTTATGCAGGTACTGCACAAGGGAACTGTGCCAAACAACAAAATTGGTATGCTTATAGCTCAAAACCCAGTCTGCCATTTTGTCCCATTTTTTGTGTCAGTACTGTACTAGTATAGAGCTACCCATATACCAACTTTCAGCCCAAAATTCAACACCTTCATTTTAATATATCATTATATATTGCCCTATCAAGGCCTGGACTTCCAGTATGGAGAACCCAGTGAGCTCCTTGTCGATGGCAGGGCGGCAATGGGCAAACCACCATGCCAACAAAGTCTTGATGTAGTGCCTACTTTCCAGCATGCTGTGACCCACACTGCCCACCTCATCCAGCAGAACACTGTTGATTGCAAGGAGTTTGTCCTCTGCCAAGGTGTTGCCACTGAGCATAAGATTGATCACTGCATTCAGCTGTGCCCCTGAGTGGGCTGGCAGCAGGGTGTTGACAGGCCCCAAGAGATTAAGGGGAGCAGGAAGGGGAGCAGGAGGTGGGATGGCTACGGTAGCCGTTCTAGAGACAGCAACCCCAGGGACTGCATTGGTGGCCACTGTCACCATGGCCTGGGTTCCCACCAAGGTGATTGATACAATGACTTGAGGCATCCTGGCAGGTGTGAGTGAAGTCCAGTACCTCAGCAGGTAAGCTGTATGTGTACATCAATAGCCCCGCCGTGACGTGTGCCAGCATTCAATGTTCATCCCAGATGTCTCAGTGTGGTGAGGAGCATCAAGGTGCCCTACTGATGTTTTTCAAATCTCCAAAGTAAATTTAGTTAGCCTCTACACTGGTGACTGCTGCACAGTAGGAAATGACCTCCAACATATGTTATGTTCAGTCAAAGGCTTGCAGTCTAGATCAGTTCTTTCCAGAATGTCTGCCCACCAAAGGTATTCGTGGTACTCATACAGAAGGCTTCTCGTGAAAGGATGCCCACATCTTCCTGCGTTCTAGCTGAATCAAGAGACTGGGTGCCCAAGAAGTTGAGCAACTCACCTGGAAGTCCTTATGGAACATGCTCTGAGGCAGCATGGGCCCCCGTGAGCTGTGCCTGGATGGATGCTGAAGCACACGACACCTCTTCACTCTCACTGGAGTTGTATGGCATCAGCAAAGCCTCCATTTGTCTGACAGGCCCTTATACACCTATAAGCAATGGGATTGCTGATTTTAGTCAAGGCCTATGGTCTTGAGACTTTTCACAGGCATAGATGCCCCCAGGGGGGCCCATGGCCAAAAAAGCTGAGACATTGGTGGTACCGTCCTTGAGCACACCACCACTGAACTTGGGGCCCTAAACCCACCTTAAGCCAAAGCCATTGCAGAATTAGTAGTCTGACGGGTTCACCTTCATCTGCTGCATTGACCAGGCCTGCAACAACCCCAGATGCCTTCCCATAACACCAGCTACAAACACCGTAGGCAGGATTTGCTCTCCAGATCCAACAAAGAGTAAGCTTCCCTTTGGCTCACATGAGACATGCTGATGTCCATGAACACTGTTCCAATAGGCACAAGGGGGATCTGTTGGTGCATCTTGGACACCATTTTGGATGGACCAAGCATGCCTTCTGCAACATCAACTTGCTGGGGAGAGGGCCATGACTGGCAGTACGATCCCTTCGGTACTATAGCACGTGCTTGTTTACAATTTAGGCAACCTTGACATAGAGACCTATTGTCATATGTCTGTTCCCTGCACTGCACAGTTGCAAGCCACCACTTGCAGTCAGGATACCTTCATCAGTGCAATTCTGTCCTGTCTCTTTGCCATCATTGAACCAGATATGACCATTTGTTGATATTATCCTTGCTGTGAAGTGGAATCCACCAAAGTAAATCACCCCACACAGTCGGTAAGAGGTGTTACCTAAGGCAGTGTTAATGTCCACCTTTTTCTCTAGCCTAGTGCAATCTGCCCTGTATACATTAAATGCAATAAAGTTGGGTGCTGTTGTAAGAACTTCTTCATGGATCATAGTTGCATTACAAAAGCGGCATCTGTTGAGCTCGGAATTTATTCCACATTTCTGCGAATTATTCTGAGCTCCATTGCCCTGTCCAAGTCGTGGAACGTGTCCTGGTGTGTTTTTCTTTATTCTACATGGACGCCATCACTATACCGTGCATACTTAATTTTTTCCGATGTCATTCCCTTCAGTCTACCATTTTCCATAATGTTTGCATCTTCAGGGATTTGAACCCCTGCACTCATCCGATTTTTCACTGCTTCGTTGATTTCGACTTTGTGGCTGTTTCTACTGTACAGTTATGGTCGCCTTACGTAACGCACACCATAGACAGTCCGCCTCGTCGAGCTCTAAGTCCCTAAGACTTTACAGAGCTCGACTTAGGCCTTTGGAATCGCTCTGAGGCGCACTGCAGCCAACATATGGATCTGTTTCTTACTTGATAAATTGCCAAGTTGCTTACCAATATGATCTGAATACTAATGAGAAGTGTTACTGGTTTGTATCAAAAGTAGCTTGGGAATGGATAGCATTCTCAATAAGCTGGTAGGATGATTGCTGTAGCCCCAGTGAGCTTATATAAGCCTGCTACTTCACTCTTGGAACTGGTCAGGTACTGGACAACCCTAGAAGATGGTAGTGTAAGTACACATTCAGGTATATATTCCTAGACTATGTCTGTGAGCAGGACAAAGCCAGTGGCTGGATAATCACCATATGGAGTATGTGACCTTCCCAAAGAAGAATCCAACACAAATAGGGGCATATAGGGCTCAGAAAAATGCAGAACATCCATGAAATATATAGGCACATCAAAGACAAGTGTATGAGTGCTTTGAGCTGCAATGGTCACCATTACATTGTTTGAAAGGGTCATATCATGGCAAAGGATGCTCAGATTACCCATTATAGTCCTTATTACCTGTATTATAGAGGCTACTGAGTAGTCCACAGTGTCTAAACCACACATATACATGACAGGGTACACATAGACCATATTTGGGTCATAATCAAGCACTTTGTATCTTCAGAGGCACATGTGCATTTTTTTGTTTTGCATTTCCTGGCCTAATCAGCCACTGTATGCACTCAGTAAAATTCCTCTGTACTCTTTGAATGAAGGGCTATCAGACGAGCTTACTATGTATACTATGATTTGTTACTAGCTGAGACTATATGGGCCCTACAGTGTGAGAGCACTTGCAGCATTGAGCCACCAAACTGGCAGTCACATGATATGTTCACCAGTTTCCTTATTGGGGGAACTGCTAAGGTGTTTCATGGGCCTCATATCCATAACTGAGCGCTTAACCACTGCATTTGTTTGTATCTGCTGGTGCAAGTTGTGTCGTGTGGGAGTCTGAAATTTCAGGCTCAGATAAGCAACCTATACTAATGGTTACTTATCTCTGCTTATCGGGGTGGCTGCAAGTCACGTGCACTGTGGGAACAAACTGCCATTCCAGAGGAATTACTAAGGTGTTTCATGGTGGTCCATCATAAGAACAATACCTTCATACCGCAGGGATCGTAACATAAATAGAGACTCAACAAACTTGACACCCTCCCCACAACAGAGTGCTCTCACACTTGGTGTCAGGGCTCAGACCATATCTACTCAGTCCCAACTCACTTCTTTATGCATGCCTTACAGCACATTGGTGCTGATCGACACACCACTTTTCCCAAAGATGAGATGCTGTTGAAATTGAACTCGCTGGTGAATGTCCTTTGCCGGAACCATGAAATTGTGGCGCTAGCTGTCGTGGATGATGGGGTATAAGCACATTGTATTCACTCAGGCAATGATTAGAAAAAACACATAGCTCCTCATAACAGCAAATCCTGCCCAAATGGTCTCTGACAAAGTGAAAGGTCTTGAGCCAAAAGGTGCCAGAAGGGCGCAGAAGAACCAGATCCACATACCTGGTGATGCACTTACTGACCCTCAGGGGCCTCCTTTTCATCCTGGTGCAGGGAATGCATCCGTGTTCCCATTGTTGCTGAACACGAGCTTCATGAAATAATAAGAAACTGTGAAGAACATCAACAAATATCTATGGCTGACTATCACACACTGATTACTATCACCCAAAATCAGTGAGCTGCTGAATCTACATTTTGCATGACTGTATCTCACCAGGCTTTAGGGTGCTGACGTTCCAAAATCTCATCGGCAACATTTTTGGGCTCATCAAGTACATTGCAAGGTGCAAGCAAGGATGTGGGGTCAAATTTGTTCTACACCTATGTCTTTGCCATATCTTCACCAAAAATGAAAAGACACTGCAATCAACAAGAGGCTATCAAGGAGGCATACTTCGAAATAACTGATGACACAATCCCCAACCCTGAGTCCTCAGATGAGCCGGAATGGGACACTGGGCTAGCGACATTGCTCCTTTGTGACACGGAGTCTCTTGGAATTGCACATCCATGCCTCCAGGCAATTGCACACAAGATGATGGACAAAATGGACGAAACCATTACAAAGAAAGATGATACCATTACCACAAAAGACGCCTCCATCAGCCTGTACACCAAGGAGATGGCCGTTGAGTTTCACAAATTGATGAAGACGACTGTCGGGCGTTACTATCAGTGTGTACACCAATGCGCCAATACACAGACAGAATGTGCCAAATCAGAGACAGGAAGCAACATTGAAGCCCTCATGGATTGTGTGCGGTCACTACACATCACAGCTCTGGCACTGTACGCCATTGTACACACCACTGCTGCGCGCCACTATGCTGCGGCCATTGGCGCCGCAGTGGGACACAAATTGATTGGTATCTCCACCCTCTAGCAGACGACATGCTTACTGACCACACACTGCAGTTCACGGCCATTACCAAAATGCTGAGGAAGACGACCTCAGCCTGGACGAGGCGGAAACACAGGGCTTGCCTGAGATACCACTGTATCAGTGCTTCTGGGAATGGCTTCTGCTCCTGACAGCCAGCGCTGGAGACTTTGTGCGCGTTCATAAGGCCACCGGCACATTTCCCACCAAGATATTGCTCATGATGATGAAACAGGCAGTCCCCAAGCTCTTACCTTGGGATGACCTTGTGGTACAGATCTTAGAAGGTGCACCCGGGGATGAGTGTATGGATTTTACACAGGTAGAGCAGTACCACCAGTTGGTGCGCTTGCTCTACCCGAGGCTGTTCAGTGGAACAGTCCATGCCGAGGCATACCTTGCTGCCTTGCTGAAACTCAATGAATCACGGGTGAGTAAATACATTTGCCTGAATAGCCTTAATCTTTATGTTTGTCACGTCAGACTGCTAGTGAGATTCACATCGGGGTCTCAAAGTGCTGCTGCCTGTTCTGCGCGTCCTTTGTTGATGCAATGAACAAGTCAACGGGCTTGACATTTATGCTCCAAGATGAGCACAAGCGCATCACAGGCTGTGCAGTACCACCCTTCTCTGAGGACGAAGTGGTCCAGGCGATGATCAGCGAGTACCGCCCGCTATTGAGGACCAGAATCCTAGCGAGGCTGACAAGCGAGTGGAGGAAGGAGGAGAACCAGGTGCTGCAAGAGGTACAGGAGAACCAGGTGCTGCAGGAGAAGCAGGAGAAGCGGGCGTATCCTAGCCTTTCAGTTGACAGCCAGCGTCAGTCTAGCGAGGCGTTGGTTGGGGAAGCTGTAGGCACATACCTCATGATAGTAGTGGGAAAAAGGCTTGATCAAGGTGTCTGGAAACCCTTCAGGGCTCTCTTCAAAAAGAACGGTAGTAAAATTCCTGTATACTCTCTGAATGAAGGGCTATCAGATGAGCATACTATGTATACTATGATTTGTTACTGGCTGAGGCTATATAGGCCCTACAGTGTGTGAGCGCTTGGAGCAATGGGCCACCAAGCTGCCAGTCACATGATATGTTTACCAGTTTCCTTATTGGGGGAACTGCTAAGGTGTTTCATGGGCCTCATATCCATAACTGAGTGCTTAGCCACTGCATTTGTTTGTATCTGTTGGTGCAAGTCGCGTTGTCTGGGAGTCTGAAATTTCAGACTCAGATAAGCAATCCCTACTAAAAGTTACTTATCTCTGCTTATCGGGGTGGCTGCAAGTCACGTGCACTGTGGGAACAAACTGCCATTCCGGAGGAATTGCTAAGGCGTTTCATGGTGGTCCATCATAAGAACGATACCTTCGTACCTCAGGGATCGTAATAGCGGTGTGAGTGGCGACAATGGAGGTGAAACAGATGATGAGTGGCTGCCCATATCACGCCATCAGTAGCGTAGTCTACACAAAGGAGGGTGCTCTCACCTGGATACTGTAACAGGATGCACATTTGCAGCCACGAGTGTATGCATTCTGTAGCACAAAGCCCACGTGCTTTCACAATGGGGAAGTAATTTGAAAGAGCTGAGACGTTACACAAGTGAGCTCATCAGTAGCATTCACAGACAAAGTGAGGCATGCGCAACTCACTTGTACACAAATGAATCAAAGAACAAATCGGATATCTTGAGGTTTCCGCAAAGAGTGTTCTTCGCCTCGCCAGCTGGTAGCATGCAGGTCACCGGCAAGAAGGTTTCCATTGGGAATGGACATCGCTTTTGTAGAAGGGCAACGGCGGGAATAATAGTGTTCTTCACTGCTTGACCGGCAGGGGAGTCTACGCCTTTGAGAACAGCAATACAGACATCAGACAGAGAGGATGTACCATCTGGCCATCTCAAGAGATTGCCTATATATCTGGAGGTATGACCGTCCATTGATCCCAGCTTCCCCCTAAGGTTCCTCAGGACAATGAGAATGAGGACGTACATGGTGCCTGCATAGGCATACTGATGTCAAGTAAAGCTTGCCGGTTTAGTACAACACTTACCGCCACCGGCCACCTGTGCAAATTTGCAGCCCATGGCATTCCACTTCTCTAGTGTTTTCAGCGAACACATCTTTTTTGCAGTGTTTTGCACCTGAGAGCTCCAGATGGCGCTGATCGTCAGTTTCGGATCCGAACAACGTAAGCTGGCAAGGAACAAGTCAGGTATGCAATCACACCTCTGAGTGTGTGTCCTGAGGAAGGTGCATACCTGCTAATCTTTCACGCTAGCTGGATAAGTCGTACCATTACTGCAAAGTCCGTGGCCTCATGCTCGTGGAACACTTCGGCGCAACATTCAGTAAGTGTGCTCAACGAGGCACCGGCCTCTGGAATACTACCGGGCATGAGGACGGACTCTGCCCCACGTAGCACATTCTCACAGCACTGCACAATGGCACTGTCTGTGAGATTCACAGTGAGATCTGAAAAGAACGTTTTCACGCTGCCCTTTGATGCATGTGACGGTGCAGAGAGTGGGTCGTTGTCCCATGGGAGCTCCACGGGAGCGGGCGCGGACTGGCAGATCTTGAATTTGATGGCCCCACGTGGGCAAGGTGGCATAGGGGGCGCAGCCGGCGCGTCCACTTTGCGGGTGTACGGCTTTTGGGCGGTCAAATGGCGTGTTCAAGTCGAGCATTGGGGCCCCGCCGAACTGGCACGGTCTGGGACACCGGAAGGAACCACTACTTCTGATAAGGATGTGAGCAATGATTGCAAGTTATACACCATTGCAGAGCTTACCTGGCGTGACAAGTTGTGGATGTGCTTGAGACCTTGTGCCACGCAAGTATGGGTCGGATACATGAGGCAGTGTCAGCTCTCCTGTAGCTTCAGATGCCAAGACCGTCAACTTGACACGAATCATAGCATGAGTCATAGTGTACAAACTTTCGACGTTATCACTGCATGTTTGTTGACCTCTGTCCTGTTCAGATTCAAGATTCGGGCACTGTGCTTCAAGGTGCCGCGCTGTGCCATCTGTGGAAGTGCAGTTGTTCAGAGCGCAACGGGAGGTGGGGCGTACAACATACCTTCCATGACCGGTGAGCACGTTGAACTGGAGTGGCCAAGTCGTGATTGACTTGACATGTGCTTGTAAGGTTTGTGGGATGCGGGGGACTTGGATTTGGGTTCTGCAGTCTTGCGAGGAAGGCACACAATGCAGGACTGAGATCCGGTGTACACACGAGCAACTCAATCAGGCGCGAACATTCCTCTTCTGACATGAACATTGCCGCGTTGATGGTGTGTTGTGCATGTGACGGTAAGTATGGCGCTATGCGTTGAGGACACCTGTGGCTTGGTGCTTGCATATGTTCACACTTTGGGACATAGAATTCGAAATTCAATGGCTATTTCTACGGACGGGACATAGATTGTGATGAACTACTAAGTACAAGCGACGGGCAGGAACACAACTTTACTAACAACATGGGACTATTGTACATACTCATTGCATGGTCACCGCGGACCTCGACGCTACCCCAGAGTGGACACTCTGATTCACTGGTGTTCCATTTGGCGAGTCCGAGTCGTACGTCCTATCACCATGTTGCTAGGCACGGCGCAACTCTTGAACTCCTCGTGTGGAGCGTGCTCCTCCGCGTAGAGATCATCCGCCTTGGTCGTCCGCGTCTCACGCTCCTTTGGAGTGGGCTTCGGGCGAGGTGGAGGTGTAACGAGGTGTCGTCTCTTGGCGAACTCCGCCACACAATCGATGTCCTCGGCCATTGGGGCAGGCGCATCCGGATTGCCATCCACGGGCAGGACCCTCTTGAGGGCCATGTTCACGCCATGCAGGTATTGTACCATACCTTGCAAGCCCGTTGGCTCCATCTTGATGGACCAGCGGAACTTCAATTTGTTGAAGCAATCACGGGTTTGAGGATCGCGCCAAGTGCCACACCTTCGATGAGGTCGGGTAATGGATTGGCGCGATGGGTACAGTGACGTCCATTGGCAGGTTCAAGTGTCTTTCCACTTCGTCGGAGAGTTTGCAGTCCCCGCTGATTAGAACCTCGTCGACCCACACGTGTATGCTTTGTGAACACCTGTCGTCCACCGACCTGCAACCACCTCCGTTGCGTGCCGCACGACTTCATCCGGGAGCGCCAAACAAACGCCATCTTGGCCTTCGTAGTCGGGGCTGCTGTGGTCAACCCCCTTCGGCATGAGATTCGGTATGGTGTAGCTGTGCAGGACGGGCTGGCAAGAATACATCGGTCATCAGCTTCCGTAGTCCGGCCCAGCCAGTACCAGGCACTTACCGTTGCCAAGCCAGCCTCAATGTATGGGTTGACCTTGTTCGGCTCCGCATTGTCGTGTATGTCGCAGACCCTCAGAAGGTTGGTCAGGAGAAAAATGAAGAGTGTTGCCGTGATGCGGCCGATGAGCTGCTTCCCCTTCCGCTTGAAGCCTGTGCAAAGAATGTCGTTTGCGTGACTGCACCGGGGACGAACCCATCGACGTTGGGCAGGACAGGCGGGGTCCATGTACTTGAACTCTTGAACCTTGATCCCTATGAAAAGGACAGGGCCACCGTGTTTGTTGTCCTCCCCGTCGGCTTCGACCATGGCCTTTCGTAGCTAGGGAAAGTCAGCATCATCTGAGGTGGGAATCACCGTACTTACCTCTCCGACCATCTCTTCGACGGTCTGCGTATCCCTGGCCTGAACAACAATCACATCGTCGAAATGGGCAGCTTCTCAGTCATCGACTCCGTGACCCCATCCTCTGACTCCACCTCCACCCCGCCTCGGCCTCTCCTCCTCCTCCTCCTCCTCTGCCTCAGCATCAGCCTCCTCAGCATTGTCCTCCCCCGCATCTTCCTCCTCCGCCATCACCGGCAGGGCGCCGGGCGTGTGGGGGATGTCGTTCGAGTATTGAATGCCCACGATTCCGTCCGGTATTTGACGGGATTCCTCATCGGCAACCAGGCGGTTGCAATCAATGAGAATTCGTTGGCGTGGGTCGACTGCGATGTTTGCCCATTCAGAGGCGTGCAACATGGCAACATTGACGACTTCATGGAGGGCGCGCGCTGACATGACGAGGAGAGTATGGCTCTCCCTACGATATCGAAAACTGGGGGTATGTGTCAGAAACGGCAGACACGGAAAGATTAGTACCCACGATATGAAGTCGAGTATTTCTGGGTTGTCGTCGATGAACGTGCAAATCTCGTTCCAGGTGTCCTCGGACACGTCGGGGCGAGTCTGTATAAACATAAATCAGTGGGGGCCAATGTAATGAAGCCAGTGGAGCCAGCTGCTCACCGTCCACTGATCAATGAGGGCCGGAAAGTCGGGGTCTTGCAGTAAAGGCCCAAAGACTTGCGGAGCCAGGGGCCACAAACGGTAGATGCATGTGAGAGGGGCATCGTGGGTGATCTCTGAGATGTCGGAATTGCAGTGCCCCAACCTCACATTGCCCGTGGGGTCCATTATGGGCGAAGAGAATGTATGCCCGTGAGATGAAGGTGGTGAAGATGTGACTGTGTTAGACGGTTAGCAATTACGGTCTGTTTGATTGCCACATGGACTTACAGTCTGTGTCCGCACCAAATGACCTGTTGGAAGCGTATTCGTCCAAACTTGTGCGGTGGGTCTCAAGGGGGGGCTTGTGCTCAGCCACGTTGATGTAGTGAGGGTAGTGATTGTCATCTCCGGTGGGGGATGTGATCCGGGGGGAGTGCAAGTGACGGTACTGCGATGAGGCCATGAGGATGGGAAGATCAGCAAACATGAATGACACGGAACCTTGGTCAGGGTAGATAAGGGACGTACCGTTAGTTTAGGCATCAAGTGACCACAACTGACACGTCCACCAGGGGTGCCACAACCTTGGGGACCCTTGGTGAGTACTTCTACAACTTCCATGGTTCTCAAATGCTGTTCTAAAGTTAGCGGCCAATGCACAGACCAATGGGGACACACACAACTCAAAGCAGACCGCACGGAGTCCCGCATAACGGCCTGCGACGTTGCACAGGACCACTTGTGCCGCCTGGCTGACCCTTTGCAAGACTTCCCATATTTGGATGTTTCCCCCCACCGGAGGGTCTCCAAATATGGTATGCCATCAAATGCATGGTCGGGCGAATCAGTGCCGTGCGGAATGGATGTCAATGCGGTGGAATGTACCGCTTCAGTTCAAATGGTAACTACGATCCCTGAGGTACGAAGGTATCGTTCTTATGATGGACCACCATGAAACACCTTAGCAATTCCTCCGGAATGGCAGTTTGTTCCCACAGTGCACGTGACATTCAGCCACCCAGATAAGTAGAGATAAGTAACTGTTAGTATGAGTTACTTATCTGAGTCTGAAATTTCAGACTCCCAGACGACGCGACTTGCACCAGCAGATACAAACAAATGCAGTGGTTAAGCGCTCAGTTATGGATATGAGGGCCATGAAACACCTTAGCAGTTCCCCCAATAAGGAAACTGATAAACATATCATGTGACTGGCAGCTGGGTGGCTCAATCCTGCAAGCGCTTACACACTGTAGTGCCTATATAGTCTCAGCCAGTAACAAATCATAGTATACATAATATGCTCCCCTTATAGTCCTTCATTCACAGAGTATACAGCAATTTTACTCAGTATAGACAGTCACTGGCTAACTCAGAAAATGCAAAACAAAAAAATGCACATACGCCTCTGCAGATTCAATGTGTTTCTTTATGACTCAAATATGTTCTATGTGTACACTGCAATGTATATGTGTTGTTTAGACACTGTGGACAGCTCATTCGCTTCTATGATGGAGCCAACAAGGATAACGATGGGTAATGTGAGCATCCTTTGCCCTATTGTGCTCCATATATCCCATGTAGTGATCACTGTTGCAGCTCAAAGCAACAATACACTGGTGTTGGATGTGACTGTATATTTCCCACATTTTCTGCATTTGTCTGAGCCCCATATGCACTAATTTGTGTATGATACCTCTTTGGGAAGGCCACATACTCCATATGGCAATTGTGCAGCCACTGGCTTTGTCTTGCACACAGTCAGGATACATATATGCATCTGTACTTTATGGAGAACTGGGAAAGCTAATCTAGCAATATATATGGTCATGCTCTAGGTACCAAGGTTACAGACAGGACAATCTGATTTTGACACATATATAAAGTACACAGCCATATCACCCATGTTCCATGCATAGGTTCAGCCCATACAAAAAGGCTATGCTACATTACAATATACCTCATGATATGAAGTCACACAAGTGACATGCTCCAGATCAATAAGTTGCCTGTATTTATCCCTATTGTTCATCAGGGTCTTCAGGCATGATTTTGTGAAGTTATTCATTGTTCATAAAGCACATATTAGCCTGCACAAAATGTAAAATCTACCAAGTGTATTGCAAGGATCCCACTGAGATTATAGTAGAATGTCATTGCTAGCATCACATCTGTTATTTATTCAATCACACTTTGTTATCACTGCTGTCACACAGTGTTATCACTTCCATCACACAGGGTTATCATGTCTGTGACATGGTGTTATCATGTTTGCTACAATCCAACCATGTTGTCTATCTATCATAGACAGGGCAATGTACAATGAGGAAGTTCTACCTTAGGCAGAGTCTCATACTGAATGAATAACCCATACATGACTTTCTGTCACTGGGGGCAAAATGCGATGTTCTGGGCAGGAATATGGTGAGGGCATGTGATGATTAGCTAAAGAATCCTGACGATATTTCGCACAAGGATATTGCGGGTATTGCTTAAGTAATCCTAAGATACACGGAGGCGGAACATGGTACGATATAATACAAATGTTTGTTGCCCAGATATGGGTCACGTAATATGCTCCGCTCAAGTATGTCGAGAGCACGCTACATATTCCCCGCACACTTTTCTCGAACAGATTGTAAGACAATGATAGCTTTCCTGGCCCAGGATATACATGAAACAGGGAACGACTATTCGAAATATACTCGTTCAGAATACTCAGGTAATACACGAACTTTCCAGACCTGGTACAAGGCAACACGATACCAAATTCGACGACCGCGATCTCGATCTCGACAACGACCGCGATCTCGATCTCGACAACGACCGCGACATCGACCACGATCTCGACCGCGACACCGACCACGATCTCGACCGCGACATCGACCACGATCTCGACACCGACCACGATCCCGACCGCGACACCGACCACGATCCCGACCGCGACGCCGACCGCGACGTCGACCGCGATCTCGACGACGATCTTGAACGCCACGTCGAACACAATGTCGACCACATCGAAAACGAATCAGCGATCTCGACAACGATCTCGACATCGACCTCGACAGTGGATGCGATAGCCAACTACGACATGTACTACCATCCACAGCGATCATGACAGTCAGTGGCAAAAGCAACTTAGATCCAATTTCGGCAATGTGACCGCCGACGCAGCGGTCTGAGAACGATTGATACACTACTGACTACTATATGTACAACCTACCGCATTCAGCGCAATGACCACTTCATCGGAAACAGCTCCGCGTCCATCTGCAGGTCAACGTTGCTCGTCGCCTCGTCCTAGAACGATCGACATCAGCGCCTAAACCCCTGTACGAGCACGGCGGGACTGAGACTGACGAGGACGATGATGCGGCTGTTCTTCGCCAACGCTCGATAGAGCACCAACATCCGCTTCTCGCCAGCGGAGTAGTTGCTCCCCTCGTCGCCGACGAGAGAGTCCAGCCTGAACTTCGCCTCCGCCACGGCGTCATGCGCCCCGTTCTGCGGCAGTAGCCACGTCCGCTGGATGGCAGAGATCAATTGCGCATCCGTGCGGGTGCCCTCTGAGTCTCTACGGGGATATTGATCAGGCATCGTCAACGTGGTGTGCATGACAGTGGACGTACAGGTTCTGACGGAGTGCTCCCTTGAAGAGCACGTTGTCTTGCGGGACGAGAGCAAGGCGGCTGCGCACGCTGTGTCTTCAACCCGATATTGCACGTGTCCACGCCGTCAAGATTTGAGCATATAGCATGTTTCAGCCGAAAGTTTGACTCTGTAAGCGTATCAGAAACTGAACAACTTCCAAACAGATGGCGACATACCGAGCGAGCACTCCTCTTGATCTTTGACAGTCTCCATTCGTCTGATATTCGTACTGCAGACCGTTGTAAGTAATCCGTCATCCCTTCAAGACACAAAAAACGTACCTTGTTGAACAGCGGCTCGATTTTCTCTTGCTTCTTCCGCTTGCTGATCTTGTTCGCGTCGGCGACCTTTGTGGCGCCACTTCGACCAGCCACTAGGGCTCGATGGCTGTGACATTATGGCAGTACTCTCTCGTCGTGAGGATGAGCTCGTGGTAGATGCACCACTCAGGGTTACGGTTGACTAGCGCGGACGACGGGTGGATGTACACTGGCGTGCCCTCCACGAGCGTCTTGTAGCCCTCCTGCGGGTCTTTCTTTGCCGCGTGACGGAAGTACCCGGAGCAGATAGCTCTACGGACGCGATTGTAGTCTCGCCCGGCTGAAATGATCCCGTATTCATAACTATAAAGGTACCAGATGAGTCAGTCACGAACGGAAAACATACGAGTGCCCGATTGCAACGCACCGATCCATGATACCCAACAGCTGCTTCCGTACATCCTGTGTCCTTCGCATGCTTCGCGCCTGAATGAAGTTCTCGTAACACCACGGGTTCGAGAAGTTGCTCGCTTTCCAGCCGTTGTACACGGTCAGTAGCGTCAGATGGTCGCCCTCTGGTTGATGGAACTTGGCCTTCTTCGAGTCTGCCTGTCCCTGCTTCTCCTTAGGACGGTAGAAGATGCTTTGAACGGACAACATCGCTACAATGGAGAGGATCTCCTCGGAACACCCCAGCTCCACCGAAGCGATTAACATCTTTGCGAGCGGGGGTTCCATGGGGAAATCGGCCATCTTGCGGCCCACTTTCGTCAGAAGACCTTCGTCGTCCAGCGCTGACAAGGCATAGAGCGATTCGAGCGCGGTCAACATCGTCTGTGCGGGCGGCGCGTCCATGAAGTCGAAGCTGAGAAGATCGTTGATACCCATCGCCTTCAACATGAGGATGATATGCGCCAGGTTCGTTCGCTGAATGTCAGGAATGGAACTCGGCAACATCTCGTTCCGGAATGCGGTTTCAGTGTAGAGCCGATAGCATTTCCCTGGGCCCGTACGACCCGCACGGCCAGCGCGTTGTCGTGCTTGAGCCTGGGAGATAGGCATAACGACGAGCGAGTCCATTCCCAGCTTTGGATCGTACGCGTTCTGCTTTGAGAAGCCCGGATTGATGACACAGTAAATGCCTGTGATCGTCAAGCTGGTCTCTGCGACTTTCGTGAAACGACCACTTTGCGAGAGCCAGGAGGCGTCGGATCGAAGACTCGCGGTTGAACCTCCGAGGGCAGCGCGGAGTAGATGGGAAGGATGATGAGCTCGGGGACCTTCTGGCCAAGTGCCTTCAGACGCTCGTACAGGATCTCGCACGTCGTGTCGATCTCCTCCTGGCCCGTCAAGAACAGCAAGATATCGCCAGGAGGCTCGGACAGGTGAATCTGCATGACGGTGATAAGCGAGGCATCGAGGTAGTCCGTCTCGGGCTCCTTCGTATACAGGATCTCCACAGGGTATGTGCGACCCGGTATCGTGAAGATAGGGCATCCGAAGAAGTACTTGGCGAACTTCTCGGCATCGAGGGTAGCCGAAGTGACCTTGAGGTCTGGGCGACGCTTCATGGCCTCTGCAGAACGTATCAGCAGGCTATCGCATGCACGAAAGTGTTGCTGACTTACTCTTCAACAGACCGAACAGCACGTCGGTGTGGATGGTTCGCTCGTGCACCTCATCAAGCATGATGAGCAAGTATGCACTGACATCGGGATCGACGAGACACTCTCGCTGCAGCATGCCGTCCGTCGTAATGCCAGTCAGCGATTCTGCGCGTATCATTGTGAGCGAGGGAAGAGTGGGGATACTGATGCAGCGTACCTGCATCTGCTCGGGTTGCGCTTCTTCGGGCTCCTTGCCTGCGCCGAGTGCAGTGGACTCGTCGATCATTACTCACGGCCAATCGCCCCAGACCATAACAGTGTCATATCCTGCGCGGCCGAGGCGGTCACCTGTCTGCCATCTCCGCCTTGAGCACGCTCTACACTTCACACGCGAACCGGGTCGTCCCGCGCTCGACCCTACGGCTCACTGCGTCCAGCGCGCGCAGGCGACGGTTCGCAGCAGTGAGAAGTGCGCAAACAAACACCCTGGGACACTGCGCCACAGCGAGTAGGCTCGCTCTACCGCTCATCAAGAGCGGGAGCTCACCATCCGGTCATCAACGCATGGTCGAAACCAAAACGGACGACCGGAGCGAGAGGGGGGCGGCGGACGGGCGCGCGAGGCGCGGGGCCAGTCCGACGAAACGACCCCATGTCGACTTGGACCTCGACGCGGAGGAAGCACCACATCGTTTCGTCTTGTGTTGTGCCAACGCAAGACCGAACGATCTGGTGCAGTTTGGATATCTTCGCGGCAAGCGATGTCTTCGCCAGCGCATTCGGCGCGGCAAGTACAGGGTAGGATGTTTGCCGTCTATCCAGGAAAACGAGTTAGTATGGAATCAAAGAGACGTTTCACGCCACGCACCTCTTCTTCGTGCCCGGGCATAGCCCTCCTATGGTACCGCTCCACCGGCTGCGCGACTTGGAGCTCGCCGCCCTTTGTCTCTGTTGCTTTGCCGCGACACAGACGCGCCCGCTACACTGCGATCGCTGAGACTGACTCGCACAGCTGACACTGTCCCATCCACGGTCGAAGGCGTGAAACGGAGGTGGTCGTCGCCTTGGACCTGTGGGTCGATTTCGGGTGGCGGTGAATCTGCCATCGGCGACAGTCTCCTGCATATATAGGTCAGCTTTGTGAAAGGACACGCGGAGAGCGCACTTACAGATCGCCGCACAGCGATATCCTGCCGACGTTCCGCAGGGATTCGTCGCGCCGACACCTTATGTTGACTCCCATGTCGGTCGACTTGGCGGACGTCCTCGCGGGCTAAGCCGCCGTGCTTCAACCCGCCAGCTGGCGGGTCCCTTCGTTCCGGGCGGGCCTCAGACGAACAACGACAGCGGGGCTGCGACGGAGCTGCAGCAGCAGCAGCTGCTGCGGGGTGGGGCAGGGGTGGTGGGCGTGGTGGTGGGCGTGGTGAGCGTTGAGCGCCGCCGCATGTAGCACGACGGGCTGCAAGTCGTCGGGTCGCGGGGCGTGAGAGGATGACGCAAGTCATCATTAGCGCCGCGACATCCTCATGTCGAACTCGAAAACATATCGGCACCCCGAGTCGCGCGCGGAGGAGCTGCTTAGTGGGAAGAAGAGCTATCGACATTTTGAGCTGGTGTTGTCCGTAGGCGTAACGGAGAAATAATATTGGACATCGCTGTGCGATCGAAGAAAGTAAACGAGTATAGACGTTTCGCGGCGGGCGTAGTGAGTAGTGACCAATAGAATATGATTGAGTTGATCCATATGTCCTGGCTGATCTCAGTGACAAGCTGGGTAGTCTGGCAGGCCGTCTGAACGTTCTGAGAATCCTACCTGACGACTTAGCATTGAAAATCGAGGTCAGAAGGGCAGCGAAAAGGCACGAAGGCGTAGCTTTGGAACTGTCACGGTACTGCATTGTCCTCACCTCTCAGCCAGGTGGATCTGCGCATCCATCAACAGATTCGTACGCAGACAAAGCAGCACATGCTGGCGTGACTATATAAGATTCGACCGGCTGGAGAGTCGTGTCCCTCAACTCTCACCTGGCAATTGTCGAAGGATGGCCACTCCCCGATGGCTCCAGCTCACCAACCCGCGTTACTTATCCGATGATGAACTGGAAAACATCAGTTCTGCAGCCTCCCTGCTTGTGACTTTATCCCCTGTCGACATTACTGGAATCCCGGCACATGTCACCTATTGCCAGGTCATTGGGGTGCTGGTGAGCCACTGATTCAATTCATTCATGCTCAACAGAGTCCTGAATACTCATTGACAATTACGGCAGCACCGCATCCGGTTGCTCTGTAACTATTTCACTTATGCCCTCGAGTGGCTGGACATTGTCGAAGATCGCGTTGAGATCGATTGGAATGTCGCTGATCGTCCCTATGAACGTCACGAATGGGTGAGTGCCCTCGAGTGATCTTCTTGGGCAGAGAGCTTATGTCGGCGAGCCAGAACAGTGCTGTCCTCGCGCAAGCGACCGCCATGACGCACCCTCACGTGTACAGAGAGCCCGGACCCCCTCGGGCGGGGCAGTTGAGCCGCGAATGGAGGCGCCACCTCCGACACAATTTGTCCGGTAAGTGAAGTCTCCTTGGCTCAATACTGTCTGTCCTAACGTTATATACCCTTAGACTTCATGCGCATCAACCTTGGCTACTTTGCCCATACTACGACTACTATTCACGTTGTCCAGGTCTTCGAAAGGGTGGGTAAAATCAAATTCAATGCTGTGTACAACATACTGACGCACCGAGGATCTCAGCGTGCTTGGGGCATACGCTTCTTAGTTGAAGGGAACATCAATGGGGAACAGCGATCAAACATCACAGTCAATGCTCTGGAACACTTGTCGCTGGACCTCTCGACTGCTGTGCCGGCAATCCGGCGTGCACGCTCTATGCGTGAGCTAGGCTCGGATTACTACTGAGCGAGTTATGAGACTGTCTATGCCTTGTCCTTTTCAAGTTCACGACACGCTGTAATCTACATCTCTTTATGTTGTCTCTTTCAGTTAAGAAGGCTGCTCTCACTATCTATGTATGCGTCGCTCTCAGTCGCACGTAGTGACGCTAAGCGCGCACCGAGTGAAAACAAATGTGTATGCACCATCGATGCGGCGGTGGCTCGGAGGTCGCGTCCGCACCAGGCGAGCCGACATGGCTGGAGTCAAACACAGGCCGATACGGATCGAGCATCTTATGCCAACGCACGTACTGCTCGGTAGTATTGCGGATGAGCATCCCGACGCACCTCTACTCCTTCCTGACCCTATTCAGCGTGCTATGGACCTTAAACCTCACCTCCGCCATCCTCCCCGGCCTCTGCGCCCTCCTCTGCTCCGCTCCTTCCATCGAACCACCCGCTCCGCGACCCACCCGCACGCCTCGCCCACCGCATCTGCACACGCACCCAACAATTCATTGCAGCCGAGGCTGAGCAGGTAGAAGAAGGTCTCCGTCGCCTCGGGGCTATCGGTACGTCGCTACTAATCGAAATCGTCCGCCAGTAGACGCCCACATGCACGCCTTCGAGCTTCGCCGATCAACGCGCGCGCGCGCGATGGGAGCGGGGGCCGAGCTCTTCTGGGTCATAGCGACGACAATGAGGACAACATGCTCGAGATGTGCATGGCGTCGTCCCACTGGCACTCGCACACGTTCGTCGCTCGCGCGCAGCCGCGCAAGTGCAGCGTCAGTGGCACAAGGGGCATGGCTGAGGTGTAGGAGCGAAGGTCCTCGGGTTGTATTTTAAATTACTACGACGAGATTCGATGGGCATGTGGTGATTGTGCTAGAGGAAAGAGAGGAGGGGAGGAGGAGGGGAAGGAAGAGAACGGAGGGAACGGAAAGGAAGGGGAGGAACGTAAGAGAAGGAGACAGAAAGGAAGGGGAGGAACGGAAGGGGAGGAACGGAAGAGAAGGGAACGGAAAGGAAACGGGGGAGGGAAAATGAACACAATTGAACTAAGACCTCGAAGATCCAGGAAACGGTGATCATCTACATGTACTTCGTGAACGAGACATAGCCAGCAGTAGCTTTGTAGAAGAGATAAAGAGCAACGAGATATAAAACGATGAGGCCACAGGCGTGGCGCCAGGACGGCCTGGTGCTCTGCGAGCTAACAATGCCCTGCGAGCGAACGCCCTGCGAGATGGCGCCGTCGCCACTGCCTCCGAAGCAGTGGCACACAAGAGTACGGAAACTCTCATCATCGTACATGGTCACCGAGTAGACCCTGTCCGCCACGTCATCATACCAATAAACGGTCAATGTGGGCTAAAATGCATCAATTCAGCGGCCGAGCCATTGAACCGGCTGCGCGCTCACCTCTCGGACAACGATCTGAACGTTCCATGAGCCGATCGGCGTTCCTCGCACCTCACCGGGCCCGCAGCAGAAGAAGGCATCTGCGGGAAGCAACTATCAGTGGCGGGCCGAGAGCAACCAGTTGGAAAGGCAGACTCACAACGACCACCAGGGAGAGGGATGAGGACGAGGTGTCCAGGTCTCATGATACGAGCACCGCCAATAGTTACGACCCCTCCACGAGAGCCTAGTCGGTAATCCGCCACATAGAAGACCAGGATTCCTCTGACAACTGCTGCTCAGCGCTACAATTCATGACGAAAAGGCGACCGACTTACTTGTCGGGGCGCCTCCCAGAGCGGACGACGACGACGTTATCGGAGAGGGTGCTGACCGAGGGAGAAGGGGAGGACATGGGGCTTGCTTGACTACACGTTGGTCGACTTCGCCGTCGCTTTATATACTCATGTGGCGCAGGCTTGCATTGTCTGCTGAGCGGCGGCTCGCGATCGAATATCTTGACGTAGCAGTGGATCGCGGCAACCTCCGTCCCGTTGAAGGTGTCGACGTCCTCGCACTTCTCAACGCCCTTTATCTGCATTCGCGGCGAGGGGGGGGGGAGTCCGGCCAGGCGTTCATTGCGACCGAGAAGGCGCAGATGTTCGCTCGCGATGTCGCCACTGGGGGTCTCCGGCAACGGTCCAGCAAAGCGAGGAGTCTTCGACGACGACGGCAGAGAAGGCGGATTCGAGCGCCGAGTCGTGCCAGATCGTGACGATTAGTTGCTCGCGCTCCCACTTTTGACGGAGATATCCTTGGTGTGGTCGGCGAGAAGACCGTCAAGGGCGCGCAACTCGCAACGCCAATTCGTCCCGTAGAGCTCGTGCGTTCGCAAACAACTCGCCCGCAAACTCGTCCGTCCGTACATCCGCTCACTCATCCTTCTGTTCATTCACGCGCCCGCCGGTTCATCTGGCTGCTCGAGGCGAATCGAGCATGCGAGGTCAGACGCGATGCGGACGTTGGTCGCGGGCACCTGCACGCACGGCTTCGGCGGGGTGGATCACACTCGGGTGATTCGTCGACCATGTTCTTGCAAAACGGGGACAGCAGGGCCTAATGTCGAGAATCGGGTTGTCGGCCCCTTGAGATATCTTCGGTGCAACATCGAAGGGACCATCGCGAGTACAGCGTTCATTGGGCTCTAGACGGCACACATTGCTGATACTTAATGGTGCGAAGCATCTTCAAGCCTTCGTGAGGTAGAATGTTGGAGCCCGGAGGGTCGACATCTCGTGGAAACGGTGAGGTTCACTCAACTGCTCATACGAGGGCAGGAGTTCCCCGGCCCAGATATCAACGCATGGTCAAAACCAAAGCGGACGTCCGTTGTACCAGAATTGAGGCATAGAGAGAGGCTGAGGTGGACATAGCAGAGCACGAATGCTTTTGAAAGGGACCAGAGGTCGGCGTAGGACGGGAGGACGGGGCGGGGGCACAAGCGCTCAAGGCGACTCTGGCGGACTCCGGTGCCGTACTAGACGCCAACAAGCGCTTACACATCCCAGACGAGGACGATGATGCGACTGTTTTTCGCCAACGCTCGATAGAGCACCAACATCCGCTTCTCGCCAGCGGAGTAGTTGCTCCCCTCGTCGCCGACGAGAGAGTCCAGACTGAACTTCGCCTCCGCCACGGCGTCATGCGCCCCGTCCTGCGGCAGTAGCCACGTCCGCTGGATGGCAGAGATCAATTGCGCATCCGTGCGGGTGCCCTCTGAGTCTCTACGGGGATATTGATCAGGCATCGTCAACGTGGTGTGCATAACAGTGGACGTGGCTTCGTGTGGTCTCCGTCAGACGGCAGCTCGGTGCAGTACGTGTCAAACAGCTCGTCGTCGAAGGCGAGCGCGCGGAGGGCGAGGGTGCAGAGGCACGGCGCGTCCGCCAGGGTGATGGGGAAGGAGGGGGAACCCAAGCGGCAGCGGGAGTCAGAGAGGGATCAGGAGAAGTCAGTGCCCGTGCCGAACAACGTGGCCTTCACTTGTGACCTTTGGAACTTGGAACTGTGCCGCCATGTCCATCATGGGGCGTCGACACAGAACGACCCACTCGCTTCACCAGCCCATCCTTGACAGACCACAGCTCCGAGCCGACCTGAACAACGGGTGCGGGCACGACCGCGGCTAAGTGAGGAATTCTCTGAGCCTGTATGGGAGCTCGCGGAGGCGGTGGCAGCCGGGCATAACGGGTCATCCGACGTAAGAAACGACATGAGAGGGCGGGGATAACACGAGTGTCTTATCGACTCGGGCTCAGTGTGGAGGACAGAGGGACGGCAGGATGGGCGATAAAGACTGAGAGCGCGACTTGAGGGAGGGCCGGGAGAAGGAAGTCGTCGTCAGAGCGGTCGACGCCGAGCTGCAGCCGCCGAAGGAGAACCAAGAATTAGAACAGGTGATGGTGGATGTCGATGTGGAGACTGCTACGCACGGACGATGAGGATCGCATGCCGAGCGAGCACGCATTGCTCAATCTGTACAACAGGACGATGTCGACCTTGCTAGGGCTGATCGTCTTGCTGAACCTGGCCTGAAGAGCGCGATGTCGAGCACAACGAGGACGAGAATGCTGCAGAGCAGGTTGAGCCGTACGCTCAGCCACTGCTGGATCACGATGACTATGTAGCAGGCCCTGTTCTCCACGTCGAGACCGTCTTCCGTCTTCCGAATGAATCTGCCCTGCACGGGCGTAAGTTCCTGGGTACGACTGCGTCGTTACGATGCGATACTCACTTCTTCTCTATGTGCGCGGACGGTGCTAATGCTGGTGAGCGATTCTGCGCATATCGTTGTCAGTGAAGGAAGAATGGAGATACTGGTGCAGCGTACCAACATAGGCAGAGTACGATTTTGACCGCAAGACAGAGTCCAGGCGTTTGTCTCGACCGAGATGCGGCGGTGGAGGGCAGCATATGTCCCCATGTAATCCCCTTGAGTGAAGCCCTTGACGCTCTCCGCAGTCCACTAGCCAAGGAATAGGTTGTTGGCGGCTGCAGGCGGGGTCATCAGTAGCTCTACTCTCACACAAAGGGGGACGGACCTTGGGTGCCCTGCATGAGAGCTACCAATGATAGGAAGACCGGAGCCCACACAAGGCCCCCGGCGCAGCGGTAGTAAGTGCTGTGTGTGGTCCACACCACCGACTCCGTGAGCCGTGTTTCTGCCTGCATCAGCTCAGGGTGCGCATCCTTGGGCTCCTTGCTTGCGCCAAGTGCAGTGGACTTGTCGACCATTACTCGCGGCCAATCGCCCCATACCATAGAGCGTGATATCCGCGCGGCCGAGGCGGTCACCTGTCTATCATCTCCGCCTTGAGCACGCTCTGCAACTCACACGCGAGCCTGGCCGTCCCGCACTCGACCTCACGGCTCACTGCATTCAGCGCGCGCAGGCGACGGATTGCAGCAGTGAGAAGTGCATAGACAAACACCCTGGGAAACTAGCCACAGCGAGTAGGTTCGCTCTACCGCTCGTCAAGAACGGGAGCTCACCGCCCGGTCATCAACGCATGGTCGAAACCAAAACGGACGACCGGGGCGAGACGGGGGCGACGGATGGGCGGGCGAGGCGTGGGCTGCAGTTCGGATATCTTCGCGCGAAGCGTCGCCTTCGCTAGCGCATTCGGCGCGGCAAGTACGTGGTAAGGGGTTTTCTATACATCGAAGACAACGGTTAGCATCGAGTGAAGGAGAAATTTCACGCCACGCACCTCTTCTTCGCACCCTGGCATGGCTCCTCCTACGGTACCGCTCCACCGGCTGCGCGACTCGCCGACTTTGCTTCTGTTGCTGCGACAACGACGCGCCCGCTACGCTGCGATCGCTGAGACTGACCCGCGTAGCTGAGACTGCCCCGTCCAGATCCGAGGGCGTGAAACGAGGTGGTCGACGCCTTGGACCTGTGAATCGAATTCGGGTGGCGGTGAATCCGCCATCGGCGACAGTCCCCTGTGGATGGTCAGCTTCGGGTAAGGACACGCGAAGAGCGCACTTACAGGACTCCGCATAAAAGCGACATCCTGCCAACGTTTCGCAGAGAGTCGTCGCGCATCTCCTATGTCGACCTGGCGGACGTCCTCGCGGGCTAGGCCGCCGTGCTTCGACCCGCCAGCTGGCGGGTCCCTTCGTTCCGGGCGGGCTTCGGACGGACTGCGACGGCGGGGCTGCGACGGAGGTGCTGCAGCTGCGGGATGGTGGACGCCGTGAGCGTTGAGCGCCGTCGCATGTAGCATGACGGGCTGCAAGTCGTCGGACTGAAGCGCTGAGGTCGCGGGGCGTGAGAGCATGACGTAAGCCGTCATTAGCGCCGCCACATCCCCATGTCGAACTCGAAAACATATCGACTCCCCGAGTTGCGTGGGGACGCGACCCGGAGGAACTCATGGTGACAGTCGGCGAGTAATATTAGAGGTCAGGACACTTTAGCTTTACAATAACGGATGCAGTAGAACAATCAGACGACGGGCGACTCGGACGCGGGTGGTGTTGAGACTATGGCCTCCATAAAGCATACGCATATGAATTGGTACAAGAGAAGTATGTTGAAGGCTGAATGCTCTCTGTCATGCACGTAGGAATCTACTAGCCTACGCGCGAGCGCTCACTACTCTGGCATACACCGCAGCCCAGCCGAGCGTCGTACGCCCCTGCTCCGATAGCTAGCACGAGTCGTTAGAGAAGAACGGCTTCGTTACGATGGACGTAGTTTACCTGCTGATATTTTTCGGCACGCTCGACGAACTCCGCCACGTTGGCATTGGTCTTGAGAAGGCGGTCGACTGCAATTCCATCCTTGAGTTTGGGTACAGTCTCGGCCTTTTTCATCAGTTCCTGTAGTTCTCCGTGTCGTCAAAGCATAATTCCTCGTATTCGAAATCGACAACGCACCCAAAGAGACTCTTGAAGCTTTCTTTGGGTGTGTCCTCTGTCGTGAACTGTCATATTCAATTCCTCAAGTCGCTGCATCACCCCGTCGAAATCTGCGCGCGTCACGGTAGACAGACCACTGGATTCCCATCTGCGCTGAGCCGTCGACTGAATTTCCAGCGCGTCGCGCAGATCGGCTCCCCGAAACGCTTCGATCCCTTGGAGATCGATGATAATGGCGTTTCCTTGGACTTCCGTGTTGCCGAAACAAGGTGTTTCCTTCAGCGGAGATAGCTGTTTGCAAAGCTCATCCTTCGAAATAGCCACTCAGCATGATAGGTGAAACCTGACGCGGGATGGCTTACCTCTGTGGCCTCCAGTATCGCCAATCGCTGTTGCAGCTCAGAAGCCACCTCGTCCAGAGTGCCCCCTTTCTGCCACAGAGTCTCGAAGCCCGTGCGCGATGATACCATCATCGTAAGGACTGTGAGCTTCTCTTCGGCGGCCACGACCCGGTGTGCTTGTTCGAGTAACGTCGCGGTCTGCCAGTAGTCAGGACATGGTCAACGGGGGTCCGGGATACAGTAAACGCAGACTGACCTCAGTGTATGTTGCCTGCAATGTCGATTTGAGGGAATGGACCATCTTTATACTCCTCAGGACTCGTGCTGTACTCTGCAGTCTCCTGGCCTTCTGCGCCTGATGCTGAATACGCTTGAGCACTTCTTCTCTATAGGCTTTGTTCTGCTTCTGAAGCCGCCTCATTGGAAAGGTCACGTCTTCGAGTCTGTGGTAGCTGATGCCATTTAGAACAAGACTTCTGTAAAACAATGAGTCAAGCAAACTGAACTTGCATTAGATCTACGCACCTCCGGAGCTCTAGAGTGTATGCCACTCCAGCTTCCAGTATGGCCTTTCTGCTCTCGGCCACTTTCTGGATGGCACTAGCCAACGGGACGACATCGGTAGCAGACATGACTGCGAAGGATTCTTCGAGTTGCAGCGGGACGGCGGAGGAGATGCGTAGCGGGACGACGACTTGAGGTGAAGGTATGCAGTGTGGTTAATGCTTCTTTCAGCTACGAAGGTGAACAAAGGAGTCCACTGCAGGTGTCGCCCATGTGGCATTATACAAAGGCGGTCTAAGAATGCTTTGTTCGCGGAAAACATTTCGTAGAAAAAGGTTCGCATAATGAACCTACCACTCGCAGAGACGGTAGGTAGTCGTGATACAACATTCGGAGACGAATTTACCAGTCCAATTTGAATCAACAAGTCCGTGTATCTAGCCATGCACCCGAGTAGAGATCTCTGCTCTCAACAGAACACCGTACGTTCCGCAGCTAGCCGCAAACGGGGATGAGTACTGGTTAGCATTCAAGTTATTGATGCGCGTACCCTGTTTGCGGAATAGCTTAGCACCGGTCTGCGCCCACTTCAGAAGAAGCGCGAAGTCCTGGGCAGACGAAGCACCCGGTATAGTCGGCATGCCTCGAGGATACGCATTTCCAACGCATAGACGAGCGCGCACTACCAGACACACTCGTCCCCAGCTGTCCTTGTTCGGTCCGCGGCTCCACTCCGCCTGCGAATAACCTGTTGAATGGGCGGGAGTACTGGACGTGATAGCATGTCTTCGAGAGCAGTTGAGGGCCTGAGATCTCAGCGTCAGGGAATGAATAGTATGCTGAGAAAGAATCTCCGCCTCGAAGGACCTCTCGTTGGAGGGATCGCGGCCTCTGGACACTGTTCCCAATGATTAGCCAGCAGACCCATCGTGTCGAGACGATCGCTCGTTACCTGCGAACTAGATGCACATCGTCCATACTCTGCACTTTTGCAGGGGCCACAGATAAGTCTTGGGTGGACACTCCGATGCATATGAGGATCATCAAAGCGGCGATGGTCGTGTATGCGACAGGTCGCCTCCAAGACGAACGCATCGCATGGAGGGTTGGCCGCAGCACAAGACGTTGTCCGAGTACAGCCGCCGTGTCGAGGCATGTTAAGAGCGCAATCAAACCCTGGATGAGTAGGTAGACAGACATTATGCCGCATATCCGTAGATATGGAGCGACGGCGCTGTAAACGTATGAAAGGGAATCCGAGGCGAGGATGAAGATGCACGGAGCAATGCCAATGCAGATCATCAGGATGTCCGCGAAGAATTGGAGCGCTGACATAGCAACACGCAATGCGGCCAAGAAGTTTGCAGGGGTTAGGGTGCGGATGGACCCTGCGGCGAGCTTGAGGACGCAAGCGGCAGAACGCCACAAAATGGGACCGAAGCCATGGGCGGCAGGAATTGCACTTCCGCCGAGTGTGACGGTGCGGCTCAAGGACGTCCTGTTGTCAGGACTTGCATCAACTAGCGACTGCGCTCCGATCCCAGCCTATGAAAGAACAATATCACCAGCTCATCATAAGAACAACCCCACAAAAGATTGAGGGTTACGCACATCGTCATGGTCTGCATTACTGTGCTGGAGCCTCCAACTGTGTTTCATGCGCGCACGCTCCTCTTCGTAGATGCTTTCAGAGTCCCTGAACGCCATTGACCTCCATCCATGCAGTGCCCTTGACTCGTCCAGTATCTCGCTCGGTGAATCAACGGTTCGGATGGAAGGAAGTGGCGTATCCTGCGCTGCCATTGTTTTCTGCCGCTGCAAGAACGCCAGCCGCGGTGCTGCGATCCTCAATTGGTCCTACGACGCTGATCAGCCTGGCTAATCACGACGGACAGAGTAGGTTGCCCTACAGTGCGCAGTGGCGTATTATGCGCCGTCGTTGTATCCCGCTGATGCAAGAACGCCCGACGTAATGCGGCGATCTTCGATCGGTCCTACAATGCTGGTCAGACTGGCATCCTCACGACGGTCGAAGTCGGTTGCCCTACAGTGTGTTTGCGCGTTGCCTAAAAAGCGAAGCTTGAATAAAGAAGTTGAAGTTTTTGGACTTTGTTCATACGCACCCTTGCCTCTCTCGTAGTATCAAATTGGGGGGGCTCCCCAGGCGAGCCAGATAACGTCCGGAATAGTTTCCGGGACGAAGTGTTATCGAAGTCGGCCTTGCGCTTGTACCGCATTTGAAGGGGAGTGTTCGGTCTGAGAGTCAGCGCATTGTCGCTCCCAGCTGGACGGGAGGATGTGACCTGGGTGACGCGCCAGCACGCGTCGCATCACGCCTCTAGGCGCCCGACTTCGCAAGCGGACAGTCGAATTCAGATTGCCGTGCATCTGCCAGTACCAACGTAACGATACGAATAAAGAGGAGTGTATCTCGAGTGTGCAAAAGTAATAGCAAGATGGACAACAGAGACGATAGCGTTCGAAAGCAAATTGAATGCGCGTTCAGAAGATCTAAGGGCAACGTCGGGGAAGGATGGGAAGCCGGCCAGCCCATTCGAAAAACGTCTCCACGTAATATTGCACTAAAACTCGTTCGACATAGTTCATCTGCCCCTCCGCGAACTGGTACTCGAGCCTGGTGCAGTTACGCAGCGAATCAGGGCAGCGGGGCCATCGCCGCACAACACGAAGCCACCTATCTAGTGCCCTACCTCGTTCGTCACGTAGTTCTGAGGCGAGGCCTTGCTGGGCAGCAGCGAGATCAGAGACCTGCAAGCTGCACGCTCCAGGGAAGATTGCGCATATCAATGCCTCGCGCGTAACCTCTTCGGATTCAGCATCTAGCCCTGAATGCGCTGCATTTGGGACCATAACCCGGTCAAGTTCCAGCAATTCGTACCGGAAAGCGACTTCGTGAAGCTCCCACAAGACTTGCGGCCAGAGCCGAGAGGGCATGGGGCCGTCAAAGCTGTGCTCCATCCACTGTATGACTCCACTGGTCCGAGCGCTGAGTGCCGAGGGGGTAAAACCTTCGTCAAGATGGCGGCGAGATGCGATCGTCGCTCGCCGGCACGAGTCATGCTGCTGTCCGAGGAAAGGACATCCCGAGCATTCTGGAGATAGTCGCGCCAGAGCTGCGACGAGAGAGTGCGAGGAACTGCCGCATTGCGACAGCTGAGGACATACATCCACGGGACTCGAAGATCAAGCCAGGCTGAAAGGTATCGCTGCCTTTTTGCTCGTCCTTGACCCCCAGGAACCAGTCTGATCGCGGTAAGAAATAGCCCCATTTCCCCTTCGCACTGATGTGGTGATATCGAGTAGTTTTAGCTGCGGCGGCGAATCCGGGAATGGGCGGTGGCAAGAGGGGGTCAATCATGGGGGCAAAATCGGCTCCAAGAGCCACTCGGCCTGCGTGAGTTTGCCTCGGAGAGATAGCAGGATCTGAACGCTAACTGTCAGCAATTACTAACTGCACATGGCATCCGGACGCACAAGGCTTGTAACGTGTGCTGCTATCTGGGTACGCTGGCATTGTTACTTGCTCCACATCTGGCATCGGTGTCACCTCGAAATCATTGTAGATGTGCTGAGTACGCGCCAGCGACGCTATGTGGGACTCTCCGACGAGACCAATGTAGACGCGTTTTCCGATGAGATCACCGCTTGTCACGACAGAGCTCGCTGGTTCTATGGGCACCACTTTGCGAACGACAAGCGCGTGCTGCCCAACGATCTGCTCGGGAAAGCGAAGAAACCAGACAGGAATCCCCGTTGCGCTGAGTCGCTGTATAGCGGAGGGATCATTCGTGAATGCACCGATGACTCCGGATTTGACAGCGCACGGTCTCTTCATGTCGGCCACGACCGCTGCATCTTGACAACACTCCATCCAGTCCAGCCATGCCATGCATTCGAGCCAAAACCGTTGCAGGCTTGCTACTTGGATGACAGTGTCGCGAAAGGTGGCGGGTATGTCGAGTAGGCGGCCCATAGCTAGACGCATCGAACTCTCGAGATAGTGAATCCTGCATCGCGGGGGCCTGTGCTCCAAGCAGTAGCGGGAAGTGCGTTCGCTGCAGGAGGCCACTAAGGAAGCCAGTGGCATGAGACGCTCCTTGAGTAGCTTCCCGAGACCGAAGACGACGCAGTTGTCGAAGCGCGAAAAGTCATCCGCACTCGGAGTCCACCATATGACTTGGCGGGGATCGCTGGGATCTTCTGGCCGGCGGAGTATCATGACCATATGCGGCCAGCTTGATGCGAAGAGCTGAGGATGCTGGAATGGATCTTCAATCCCGTATCGTCCGTCCGACCTCACGAACACCTCGATCCGACCCAACACGGGCAACGGCACATAGTCGACGTTGGGCGAGGTAATGAGGTATTTCTTGTCCAATGTCCAAGCGGCTGCTACGGCGTCTCGCCAAGTGATCCTGGCTATATTGCCTCAATGAGTGGTATCGCATTCGAGAAGATGGCCCGTACCAGTGTTATGCTGCGTGACAGTCAGCGGAGGAGGGTCCGCTGCTTTCGGCGACTCCCTTCCGTCGCCATTGCGGAGAGGGGGGCTCTGTGATTATAGGATAGGAGGGCGGGTCGACAAGCTGCCCCTTCGGACGAAGAGAGACACACCGTGGTCTGCGATGGGACCCAGAGTCTTCATCGCGTACTATCGAGACAGCGGGGAACGCACAGTTTACCCGCCGCCCAGCGCTCGATAATATCGTGAACTTACCATGTCCACTTCCTCGTAGTTCGACGCGCCCTGGGTGTCAGGAGGTGTTTGCTGAAGCAGTACCGGCAGGAGTTCGAGTCTTCGGCGCTTGCTGAGGCCAACAGACCGACGCTGAGCTCGGGACTTTCCGAGCCTGCAAGGCCGATCCCCGCGTCCGCCCGAGCACAGCGATTTTGCTGCGGACCTACTGGACGGCGATACGCCTCACGTTACGCGTCAACACAGGACGCTGCACGAGCAAATGGGTGGATGCTACATATTATACGCAGCTGGCGGCATTGGCGAAATATAAGCGGAAGTAGGCGGCGGCCCCAAAAGGCAATGTTGCTCGCTCAGCTAGACGCTCGTGTCTCTTCGACCTTCAGTCGTTTGAAGGCATCACCGGGCAGTGTCCAGTGCCTATCCCCCCACCTTAGCTTTCTTATCTCCCCCTCCGCTGCCACTTCTTTGATGCCATCGGTAGAGGCCCGGTTGTTCACCTATGCGAAGCACTCGGGACTTACTAGGCGGCGAGCATAACACCTCGCGCGAATGCTGATGCAAGACGCTAACATGCAAAGACCGACGACAAGCTGTAAGGATACGTACAAAGATGAGCTGACGGGCAAGATCTTTCGCAAGCCCGGCGCCGCACAGCACGAACACGCCAAGCGCCCGGGCGAGGACAGGCAGGGAGCAGGGTCAGGATGACGCTATACGTCCCATCCGCATACCACGCATGCCTACTAACCCAAGCCTCTGTCGTAGATCCAGTTCGATCTGGACGCAGGTAGCCGCAGCCATCCCCCCGCGTCGGCGATATGATGCACCGGACGGAGCAAATGAGGTATTAGCAGGCAGCGAACGCGCCGGGAAGGCATGCGTACAAGAACATTAGCTAGCACCCGGAGGACTGCTAGGCAGGCTTGCAGGTACTAGATGGACGAAGGGACGCGCGCGTTTGCATGATACAATATTATGGTATTGTAGAAGGTTGCTAATCGGATTGAACATCAGTCCATAATGCCGATGATGAATGCGGAGGGCGATCATGACCAACTCACCTCGGCAGCGCGCAGGCCTGAATGTCGAACAAGCAAGGCGGACACGCACTGGCCAACGCCACCAGTATCTGCAGCGCAACAACGGCGCGCCCCTTTACTGCGACCATCCTTAGCCCAAGCACATTACTACATATGTATTTGATACCACTTACGTGAACGATGCTGCCATTTCGCTTTGTCCGTTCAGAGCTTTGGGATCTGTTGTTCTCAGGGATACGTTCGTAGTCGGAGAGAGATGGGCGCGAGCCTGCGGCCTCGGGGCTTGCTCACCAGGAGGTTTGAGCAATATTTTTCACTAAACGATCGTCGCCCGTAACACGCCGCCGAAGCTGCATGTAACGAGCGGGAGAGGCTTGAACATGCGGTCGAAGTGGCTACGGCCGCGCGGCAGGACCTTCAGTATGCAGTGCGCGGCGACGCGGACAGGCGGACATAGGCCATGTTTTGCGCGGCCACGACAGGGCCGAGCTTCGCGTCCGGCCCGGTGTGTCGCTGTATCGAGGGACGAACCGTGAGCGAGACATCAAGGCAGGGAGAGAAGAAAAGGGTCATACTGAGGGGCAGCGCACCTCCGCAAGCTCAATGTACTGAGCGATTTACAGTTCGTATCATACGGAGGTCGACATGGACGAAGACGCGCTAGTCGAATCGGAATGAAAGGCCCTCGGGTCTCGGGCTAGATGTTGACGATCTTGTCACGTGACTTCGTAAAGCAGCCACATTTACAGCACCCCGCCGCCGCTGTCAATTGAAAGTAGTTGGAAAAGGGGAGCGGCATTTTCGAACGAGAGCCTTTCTTGGAGCTCAGATCCAGAGAGCAGAACATGTGCTTTGGGCAGGTGGTGCGAGTTAGATCGGAAGTCAATAATCTCGATTTAACACTACGCGCCGGCGCTACTAGAGTGTGAACGCTCGTCGCTATTGGTGGTTGACTTCTTCAGTGAGTGCCCATATACCAGCTCTTCGCCTGTAATAGTACCCTAGAATACATCCTTGTTAGGAAGGGGGGGAGGTTATATAGGGCACAATGCAGGATGTCGAGTCGTCAGGCTCGCAAAGGCGCTGCATGCGCGCATCATCTGCGTCTCAAGGTCTCATGAGATGTCGTCATGTCCGCTGCAGTTCGCTCTTCGTAGACTTCCAGTGTGTCATCGACAGCGACGGAGAACTGGGCCACGAAGTCGACCCAGTTATCTACAGTATGTGCGCTACATTTTATCTGTCTGCGAAGAGGGCTTGATTACTCGCAGAGATTACTTGTACGACCACTTTGGAAGGGGCGAAGGAAGTTTACGTTGTACGAGTTCCTCATGTGGTAAGAGCCAAGAATGGCCCGGCTGTGCAGAAATCCTTATCGCGTTTAGGTGGCAGACTATTGGTCCATCCGCCTCTTCGTCAAGAAGGGAGTCAACGGCGCTCTGAAGACGTGCCTGACGAGCCCTCCTCTGTCCGTGCAGGGTGGTGACATAGCGCGAACGGAGTGAACCCTAGGGTTGCACTCTTAAGGTGGTTCTTGCATACTATACCTGATCGTAGGTCCATCTATCCCAGTATCGTAGATGCGCGGATTGAGTCTCATGCCGCACCGACGTGCCTCCAAAAACAGTACTTCTCTACATGCCATTCCACCCACGTTCGTCAAGCCTGTATTGACTCCCAAGTTTCTGCTCACATCCTAGACCTCCTATCATGATACATTTGTTCTCCTTTCAGTCGCTGTGACTCTGAACGATCGACAGCACGCAGGACGGATCGTGAACCTTCCTGCTTCTTTATCCACCTCGCGCACGTCTTACTGACGGAAGAACATCTCATCGTCCGCCCCTATCAGGTCCGCGTATCAGACGCTGTCAAATCAAAGGATTAGCAACTCGTCCGGCACAAACAGCACGAAGACTTGCCACGAAAACCTCGCTCACAAGCGGCCGCAGGAACGCATCAATGTCTGCTTGCGATTCCGGTCCTGGGCCCGGTAGGATGAGGGGAGATACGCCGCCGCCAGCTTCAAATACAGTGGGGTGGGAGTCAACGGGATCGTTAGCGGCAGCGCTGGCTGCGGGCTTCGCGATCCAGTCCACTTTAGTGGCGCAAGGAGCGATGCCGGCTCCCAAGGCCTTGGTAGGGCTGCCTGCCGCAGTGCGATCAGGGCAGTCGGCAGTGCGACTAATCAATGCTTGAGGAATCATCATTCAAATAGAGGTGCTGCAACGAATGTGGACTACCTCAGTGCCCGACGGTGACACGACGAGAAAGACACGTACGTATAGGATCGCCTACTATGTCCAAGAGCGTGTCGCCGTGAAGTCGACGTAAAGACTCAAGATGTCGGGGAGCCCCTGGTTCTTCTGCGCCCTCTTATGACAAAGGTCTTCCATTGTGCGGCGCCCAGATCTGCCCACGCACCACAATGCCAGGTGTGCCACTGCCACATCATCGTGCTGACCATATCACACGACCCAAACTTACACCTGACTGTAGTAACCGAGGTCGTAACAGTTGCGATCGCTACCTTAACATGTATAGGTCCGTTCGACCTACAGTCCGAAGGCGCCGCGGTTATATCTTGTCAGAATATCGGTCAGACATACTCATAGAAGAATTGCTTACACAAAAGGTATTCCTGCCGTTGTCAGCACAGGTCAAATATTAAGCCCCGCACAATAACCACGCTGGCATTGGTCCACGGTTGAGCACTGAAACCTGAGGGCAGTGTGAGGCGCAAGACGCGTGGGTGGCCTGGCGGAGCCAGCGAGACATCCGAGCAGGCTCGCTCTACCGCTCGTCAAGAACGGGAGCTCACCGCCCGGTCATCAACGCATGGTCGAAACCAAAACGGACGACCGGGGCGAGACGGGGGCGACGGATGGGCGGGCGAGGCGTGGGCTGCAGTTCGGATATCTTCGCGCGAAGCGTCGCCTTCGCTAGCGCATTCGGCGCGGCAAGTACGTGGTAAGGGGTTTTCTATACATCGAAGACAACGGTTAGCATCGAGTGAAGGAGAAATTTCACGCCACGCACCTCTTCTTCGCACCCTGGCATGGCTCCTCCTACGGTACCGCTCCACCGGCTGCGCGACTCGCCGACTTTGCTTCTGTTGCTGCGACAACGACGCGCCCGCTACGCTGCGATCGCTGAGACTGACCCGCGTAGCTGAGACTGCCCCGTCCAGATCCGAGGGCGTGAAACGAGGTGGTCGACGCCTTGGACCTGTGAATCGAATTCGGGTGGCGGTGAATCCGCCATCGGCGACAGTCCCCTGTGGATGGTCAGCTTCGGGTAAGGACACGCGAAGAGCGCACTTACAGGACTCCGCATAAAAGCGACATCCTGCCAACGTTTCGCAGAGAGTCGTCGCGCATCTCCTATGTCGACCTGGCGGACGTCCTCGCGGGCTAGGCCGCCGTGCTTCGACCCGCCAGCTGGCGGGTCCCTTCGTTCCGGGCGGGCTTCGGACGGACTGCGACGGCGGGGCTGCGACGGAGGTGCTGCAGCTGCGGGATGGTGGACGCCGTGAGCGTTGAGCGCCGTCGCATGTAGCATGACGGGCTGCAAGTCGTCGGACTGAAGCGCTGAGGTCGCGGGGCGTGAGAGCATGACGTAAGCCGTCATTAGCGCCGCCACATCCCCATGTCGAACTCGAAAACATATCGACTCCCCGAGTTGCGTGGGGACGCGACCCGGAGGAACTCATGGTGACAGTCGGCGAGTAATATTAGAGGTCAGGACACTTTAGCTTTACAATAACGGATGCAGTAGAACAATCAGACGACGGGCGACTCGGACGCGGGTGGTGTTGAGACTATGGGGGAAGCAGGTATGGATAACAGAACGGAATCGCTGACAGCAACCGTTTGACTGCGCGCAGCCGCAGTAGCCTGAATTAGACATGCCCGTCCAGGTCTGCTGGCATGATCGTGCGGATGTCACTGTTGTTCGCCTGGCGCATCTCCGTGATACGCGTCGCGGTATCCAGGAATCTGGTGGGTGTCATACTTGTTAGCGAATGGCAGACGTGGATTAGCTATCGTGTACGTACCTTCGAAGGGCCGCCCGTGCAAACGCCTTCTCCCCGCTATCTGTGAGATGTGTGTATGGACGACGTACACCGATACGCATGATGAGGAGATCACCCCGGAACGTATGTCCAGGGACGACTGCCTTCGCCGGCTCGTTGATGCGGAGAGCGCGAGGATGCCTGTCGTGCGTTTGGGTCTGCCAAAACAGCTTGAAACGATGTAGCTTGTTCTGGTCGTCACGAACTGCTATAGTCCGGGAGAAGATCTGGAAGTCGCGCGTCATGATGCGCTCCACGTCGACCCAGGTCCTCCCTCCTTCGAAGGTCGTCACGACGGGGATGGTTCGTTCGAGCAGTTCATCGCTCGGGTAGTACAACGCCGATAGCAGAACAATATCCTGAGGGTGGCAGAGAGGAGGATTCAGTACCTTACTGAGCGTACATCTGTTGAAGCACTTACTCCGTTAAAAGACAGGCTGGGCATAACTAGGGATGGGAAAACTAGTGCTAGCGGCGGATATGAACGATGAACAAGGATGAGAGAAAGGCGGCCGCAACATCCTTTTGATGTTCGAAGTCCTTTGTGTCGCTGGTCAGTGGCGTTCCACGAGGAGGCCTAGTCATGCCTGTCGATGCTCACCCTTGCATTTTGTTAATCCAAGGCTTGAAACTCATAGAGTCGCGGTCAAACAAGTGCGTACATTTGGTGAAAGGAATAACTATAGGGGGGTTATGCGTGAAAAAGACTGTGTGGTGTCGGACGCGCGGGGCTTATCGGTCCCAGGTTTTGTTCGAAAGCGAGATTTAGGCATGCGTTGTGCACGCGACGACACATAAAGGCAAGCAATCGAAGAGACTCTTCTCAACCACAACCGCCATCTTCATGCTTGAACAGCACTCTGAGTATCGAGTACATCACAGGTCAGTCCAGTGGTTTTGCCAGTATAGTAGAGCGATCGCTGACAACCCTCATTCGAACAGAATGGTAAGTGACGCCCCCATGGAACTTTGTATCATGGACAACGCCACTCAACATAAGCGTCAGACCTCTCTCTTCATGCAACTCCCAGTGCTCGTTCTCGTTTTCTGCTACATCGCATTCGCGCTGTACAACCAGGTCATCGCGGACTCGAGGATCGTTTGCAAGTACAGCTTGGTTTCGACGATGCATTTCTGCCAGCAGCCCGAACGAAACACTACCGTGTGGGCAGCGCTGCCTCGACTTATCGAATCGCAGGTTGCTGGATTCGAAGCCCTCTCGGTCGAGTCACGAGGAACCGCGGATATCGTTATGGACTTGACGGAGGCTCGTGTCCTATCGGTGGACTTAATCAATGTCGTCCGTTCTAGCGACCTCGATTACAATGTCGAACTAGCCGGTCTCATCCAGCAGTTCGCTGAAGACGCGCTCACCGTCAGTCGTGATTTGCAGCGGCTGTCCGCCAAGATCGGGACGGCATTTGATCAGTGAGTAGAGGCGCTTCATACAATGAGTAAACCGCACTCACATATCCTGACAGAATTACGTCGACCAATGCGCACATGTACCGCCTCATTCGCACCCCTCCGCAATCGTCGTTACCGCATTCCGGAAAGGCTTGCCGGAAGATTTCGACGCTGGGCTCCGGTATCGAGGAAATCTGCGAATTTCCGGAACTCTCGCAAGTGTTCGACACGGTTGTCCAGACCTATGAAAGAGTCCTACGGGATTTGATGTACGCTAATGGCGCCTCGCTGATGAAGGTCAGCGGCCTCGATGCCGACCTCATCTCCGTCGGTGCAGTTCTTGCGGACGAGAAGCAAGAGGCGCGCATGGCCGAACATGAATTCCAGGGGCAGTTACTATCTGTTCTGCGACTCAACGAACGACGAAGGAGCATTCTGGCTTACAACACTCGCCTCTTGGATCGTGTAGGCGAATACACCGAGCGCTCGCTACGATTTGTGAGGACCATCCAGACGACGTTGGAGGGTATGCAACGGGAGGTGGAGGAGTTACGGGCAGTCGTCGCACAGGGCGGTATGGCGGCCGCACCATCCCCGGAAATAGTGCTAGACGTGCTTTCTCGTGGGTTGGAGCGGTTGAACGCGGTCAAAGTGCGTCCTGGTCTCGAGGGATCCGGCCAAAGGGAGGTCGCCCGTCATCGCAGCTCGCCGGAGGTAGGCATCCCTGAGGAGTGATGCAATCCGCCGAATTCGTGGTATGTCGTCTCGCGGGGTACTTTGTTACTTGTCGTCCTACCGCAGTCGTACGTTGTCCCATGTCATCCTATGCTGTCCCATGTCGTCCTACGCCGTCCCATGTCGTCCTATGCCGTCCCATATCATCCCATGTCGCCCCTCTGCCCGTACTGCCCCATACTATGCTGCCCAAAGTTATTGTGTGCCGTCCTATTTCGCAAAGTCGTCGTACGTAGAGCTCGCGCGCCAGATCGGCCAATGCTAGAGTACCCAGGAAAGATTGTTGGCCCCGGACGCATAGTCTAAGGAGCCATGACCAGGACGCAGAGTCAGTGGTCCAGTCCGCATGCAGGGCTGCAGGAGCGGAGGGCGTGAGGCAAGGAGGCCAGCATCGTGATGATCGTAGTGTGCATTAACCGCAGCAAGCAAAGAACGTGCTAACTTAAGACGCGGCGGACGCCGATCTGTACAAATACGGACGGTTATAGTCTCCGTTGCAGACCATAATAGCGGGCGTTTGAACGCGCCACCCAGACCCGCCGCGTCCGAGAAAGGGAGTGGACCTGCACAGCATCTACGTACGATCTACCGCTTGACGGCGGGTATACTTGCCTTCAGCGTCGCCCCGAATCGTTACTCCCTGCTCAGCTTTACTGCTTTCCTTCCTCCGCCTACGCAGGACCGGTTGTGTCTAGGACCCCGAGTTGCCCGCCCGACGGGCACCCCCGGAATGGCCCAATCCGCCTCAGGTTTCACAATACGCGCGAGCCAAGCCAGTGGAAGTGGACGTATTTGTGGACGCGTACAGACAGGTCGAACTCCAATGGTGCGACGCGCAGCTGGAGTAGATTACATATATACATGTTTTGGGGACACCAATGATAGAAACGTGACATATGACGAGGCGGAGGAGGAGGATTCAACGAGTGATCAACACGGCGAAGTCAATAGATGGTAACATAGGGGAGATTCAGCAGTACAATATACACATTTAAAAGAACAGAGGACGAGCGGTGAGGAAAGCGTACTGGGCATGCAGTCGGCGCAAGTTATCGTTCGTGACATGAAGTGCGGGTGTACCGGCGACGAGATCCTCTAGTAGATCCCGGAACGAGCGTTCGAAGGCATCACCAGCCCGTAGACGAGCATCTACGGCGCTCACCATCTCGTACAGGTTCTCCACCTCATGCACGAACAGCAAGAGCCCTAAGACGTCCTCTACACCGCGCTCAATCTCCACCATGGCAAGTTTGATGGTTTGCGCCATGTGTTGGCAGTTGGCACGCTGGCGAGATGCCACAGGTGATGGAAGCGAGGGGAAGGGGGGCGGGGCTACATCACCACAGTGGTCCATGGTCGAGTTCATCAGCCGCTCGAGTTCCATGGCGAGGCTGCCTAGGGAAGATAAGACGAGCTCTCCGTCGTGCAGGAGTTGGTCTCCTGGCCGGGTGAGGGCGTCGTAGGTAGACCAGAAGACATTGGCATGCACTCTATCCACGTCGAGGTCGAAGACAAAGAAGTACGGAACCCGGGAAGGGGAGGAGTCGACATGATCGCGGATTGATGTCAACAAGCGGATGTGCAAGGATCGTAGTCCGATAGTCCTAGCGAGCTGTAAGCATTGCGACGTCCCACTAATAGACTGGAGTAAATAAGCATACCCACGAAATAACGCCTCGATGTCAACTGTGAGTCCGACCAACTTCATGATCGCTGTGTCTGCACTCTCAACAACTGCAGCCACTTGAGCAGACAACGATTGGGTTCCATTCGAGTGGCCATCGGCGTTGATAAAGCCAACCCTTGAGTGGGTAATCTGCTTCGTTGCGGTAAAGATCGCTAGCGCGAGCTTATACCTGCTCCTCACCTGCACAGCACGATTACCCAACGAATTGTGTGACAGCTATATTGCGCACCTGGGTAGCGAGACCATTCAACAACTCCTCTTGAACGTCGGTGACCAGTCGATAGTAAGCCATAAATGACCGTTTGGACAGCGGAGGAGGATGAAGGCTGCATTCTTTGTTCAGGCGGTCGAGTGGCCTCAATGAGCAGGCGGCGCGTTTGCTGGTATTGGTGTACACCGAAAGTAGGATCGTCTGCTGAATCGAGCCCGCGATGGCGTTCCCATCGACATGAGCACGTATGTGTGGTTTGGGCGATCCGTGCCACAGCAGAATTTCCGCGCCAGCAAACAGTACGGCGATGAGAACGAAATACACAAATCGGCGCTATGGAGGGATCAGACCTTCAGCAATGAGCAGAGCCAAGGGTACTTACAGCAAAAGCGTAGAGCATGTTGTACCTTCCGTTAGCCACTCGAGATGAAAGGGAATTGTCGCTGAAAGAGAAAGGGGCCTCTGGTGACGCCGTGGCGCTTAATGTAGATCAGTGCGCATCCTCGTTTCCGCCACATGTTGCGCACGCCTTCCGCCAAGGTCCGCTTCTCCGCCTCACATGGGATCGTGCCCGGCTCACATAATCACTCGTATGGTGTCGCGAGAAAGGTATTAGCGTAACGGAGGATACGGCAAAGAGTGGCATAAACTAGGTAATGCAAGGGCATAACAGACGGAAGGGGACATGGAGGGGTAACAAGTAGAAGGGAGCATGGAGGGCGTAACAAACGGAAGGGAGCATGGAGGGCATACCAGAGGGAGGGAGGATGTAAAGGAAAAACGGGTTGGATAGTCTACGACGCAATCTCGGTGCGAAAACGGAAAGTACGTCCAGGGCTGTGATTCAGCGCGGATCGATCACAGAATGCTCCCGCAGGCGCTTCTTTTGACGACCTTGGTACGTCGTGATCGTCTTTGCAGTGACCCACCGCGGCTCACCGTTGGGCGGGAGGCGCAGCCTGTAATCGCTGAGGAATGGGTGGGCACAGCCGGGCGATGCGACGACCCAATGGCCGTCAGTCCACAGCCATATCTGTTGATCCTCGTCGCCACGGTCATGGACGTAGATACTCCCTTCCTGGGCTGCCAGCTTGTCCGGCGGTGCCTCCATCAGCTTCGCACCAGAGGACAGGTACCAGCACGCTTTTTCGGCACGCTTGTATATGTTGCGTTCAAAGTACTGGACTCCAGGGGGAAGAACGGACTCGCGGGGTAGCGCCGGTGTTGGTAGCGAGTCATCGGGGGCCGGAGTGCCTTCGCGCGCATGAGCGTCGCCTTCGTTGCTGGATGTACGACCTTCAGCAGCGGGCGGCATAGATATGGAGCTCAGGACATACCCAGTTGCACCACTTGGTGTCGTAGCTCGTTTCTCATGACGCACAGGGGCATCTTGTGGAACTGGAGGGCAAATCGCAGACTTGCCGCTGGGTCGGTTCGAAGGCTCCTTAATCTGTACAGAAAGCCGACTTAGTCAGCGAATATGTCCACGTAATAGCCACATACCGGGGCCCCGAGGACAGTGTACTGAAAGCCAGTTGACCCGCGAATTTGGCCCATCCGCTGCGCGGCAGCGGTGGCGTAACTATAAGAGAGCGTGAGTCGAACGCGGAGGTCCAGAAAGTCCGTTACAAACTTTGCAACACACGGTGTGCGGGGGAGGTATCGATGTCGCAAAACCACGAAATGCGGTCGCATGTTGTCCGGCGTCTAGAAGTGCGTCTAAGCGAATGATACTCAAGCTATACAGAAAATACAACGTACATCTCTCTCGAGTTCGATTGCAGGGGCAGATGAGTAAGCAATGTGAATATCAATGGGCTTCTTTGGTTCGAACATAACTTCAGATAAGTTGCGGCGATGAAAGCTCGAGAAATCAAGGGATGTGAGACGTCGAGTGCGGAAAGCCGAGGAGTCAATGTCTTTATAGCAACAGGGATCAGAAGCACATCACGCCTGGAGGGGCAGCATCCGGAGAATAGACACTTCCCGCGTGCACAGTGCCCGTTGTAACGCGACCACAATAGGTAGAACAATGCAGCAGCAATTGAGGAAGTGGCCGATCGCGAGCTTAGCCACTGCGCGAAGGAAGACGCCCATCGTGGCAAACCATGCCAGCGGATGAAGGGGAACGTGGCAGGGTGGTCGCCAAGTTACCTAAGGAGCATCAGCACGACGCGGGAGGCGAAGACCCATTGTCCCTCTGTGTTTCGTCGAAGGGAAACGCATATATGGCTACACGGCAACGCGACGGTGAGCCCTCCGCCTAGACGGCTTATGGGGTGTGCGACGCGCAACGGGGGCCGACCTGAGCGAGATGGCGGCCAGTGCACTATCGTACTGCTCCATTGCTCAAGTGGAGGATGCGTCAAATGTGTCACCCGGGGCGATACCCAACCAAGGCATCAACGCTGCCCAGGGGCTGCGTAGAGACAAGGATATTCACACATCATCGCTAGCTGACTCCGCCATATCCAGCGGCCAACCAGGAAGTCACGTTAGGCCGAGTGGCCGCATCGAAGACAGCGGCGGTAGGATTATGACGACGGCGCAGAAGTTACCGAGTACATCAGTATAGGTGGCCCGCGCCGTGATGCATTCACCCAGACGGAGCATGATAGGAATGTTGGACGATCCGAAGATTGAATAAGGGCGCTCTAGCGTTCATCGAGAACGGGAGCTCACCGCCCGGCCATCAACGCATGGTCGAAACCAAAACAGGTGACCGGCGATCGCTGGGAGGACAGTGGGAGGTGACGCAATGCCCCGTAGGCGTTCAAGCGGCGAACGAGCCTGATGATATGCGACTGGCGGGCGTGTCCGAGTCGGCCTCGGCGCCCGGAGAACGTGCATGGAGTATTCGGGGCGGACTGGCGGAAGTGAAGAGTCGTCAGAGCAAAAGCAATCAGCAGCGCTGCACGGTAAACGGCAGGAGCATGGGCAAGGGGACGAAGGGGATCAGGACTGGGAAAGACCCGAGCAGGCTCGCTCTACCGCTCGTCAAGAACGGGAGCTCACCGCCCGGTCATCAACGCATGGTCGAAACCAAAACGGACGACCGGGGCGAGACGGGGGCGACGGATGGGCGGGCGAGGCGTGGGCTGCAGTTCGGATATCTTCGCGCGAAGCGTCGCCTTCGCTAGCGCATTCGGCGCGGCAAGTACGTGGTAAGGGGTTTTCTATACATCGAAGACAACGGTTAGCATCGAGTGAAGGAGAAATTTCACGCCACGCACCTCTTCTTCGCACCCTGGCATGGCTCCTCCTACGGTACCGCTCCACCGGCTGCGCGACTCGCCGACTTTGCTTCTGTTGCTGCGACAACGACGCGCCCGCTACGCTGCGATCGCTGAGACTGACCCGCGTAGCTGAGACTGCCCCGTCCAGATCCGAGGGCGTGAAACGAGGTGGTCGACGCCTTGGACCTGTGAATCGAATTCGGGTGGCGGTGAATCCGCCATCGGCGACAGTCCCCTGTGGATGGTCAGCTTCGGGTAAGGACACGCGAAGAGCGCACTTACAGGACTCCGCATAAAAGCGACATCCTGCCAACGTTTCGCAGAGAGTCGTCGCGCATCTCCTATGTCGACCTGGCGGACGTCCTCGCGGGCTAGGCCGCCGTGCTTCGACCCGCCAGCTGGCGGGTCCCTTCGTTCCGGGCGGGCTTCGGACGGACTGCGACGGCGGGGCTGCGACGGAGGTGCTGCAGCTGCGGGATGGTGGACGCCGTGAGCGTTGAGCGCCGTCGCATGTAGCATGACGGGCTGCAAGTCGTCGGACTGAAGCGCTGAGGTCGCGGGGCGTGAGAGCATGACGTAAGCCGTCATTAGCGCCGCCACATCCCCATGTCGAACTCGAAAACATATCGACTCCCCGAGTTGCGTGGGGACGCGACCCGGAGGAACTCATGGTGACAGTCGGCGAGTAATATTAGAGGTCAGGACACTTTAGCTTTACAATAACGGATGCAGTAGAACAATCAGACGACGGGCGACTCGGACGCGGGTGGTGTTGAGACTATGGGGGAAGCAGGTATGGATAACAAACGGAATCGCTGACAGCGCCGTTAGACATTGGCTGTGCGCAACGCAGCAACCGGCGTACATCTCGTGTTCATCAAATAGAATACCTCCGCGTTCGTCGCATGCGCTCTGCGCGTCGGCCCACTTCCCACACATGGCACCGCGCGCACCACTCAAAATAGACTACAGCGTCTTCAGTGTTGCAGTCCGTGCACCACTCAGCGTGCCAATCCTGCGGCTCGTTGCCATATACTTTGATTATCATCAAATCTGGTTGGCCGACGACCTTAGAACACGGTGGCATCGATATCAGGCCTACGCGATTCGATGCAAAAAGTGTATCAAACCACTCACGTCGACTGTACGGATCAATAGCACCTGGATCGTACCGCGATATGCATCTCCATTCTTGAGCATATGTACTGTAGGGCGTTCACATCATTGACCGGGTCTTTTTGGATGAAGGGACGATACGAACAATTCATGGAGTCATCCAGCGTATTGTATTTGAACGCGGTGGCCGGTGTTCTGCCACGTATTCAATATCGGGCGCGTCTGCATGAAAGAGATGTACGCACAAATCGCGCTGCCGTGGCCGAGGTGACGCAGGGTCTCTCACGTGGAAATCCCAGTCGAGGACGAAGATATCCCTTCGGTCAGAGTCAGAATCGTCATCCGAGTCGGCATGGCAGTCACGCGTGGTAGGATTCTGGTCCAGTGCACAGCGGATCGTCAGAAGAAGTTATAGGACACTGTTCATGGAACGCACCAGGTAGCCTATCACTGAATCAAGCGTTAAGTTCAGCTCTGACAGCAGAAATTTCCCCGCTGAGGTGATCTCTGCTTCGAAGGTTGCATCGGTGCCTGGTAGGGAGTCGGACGTCGCTTGAGTGGCAGACATGACCTGTAGATGCTGAACCGTGGGTGCGAAGCCTTACTGTCGCACCGCTTATGAATGATTGCTAGGCCTTTGTGCCACAGGGCGAAAGTGGGCGACAATGCAGGAGGGCTGCAGTCCCTTTGTGCCACAACCTGAACCGTACCCAGACCTGCCCGAAGGAAGTCGTGACGGCAGTTCCCTCTGGTTGTATTGACGCGGCATTAAAATCATAACTATATTCTTACGGCGAGATTCGATGGGCGACGTATCGATATGGGTGATATAGCGATTGTGCTACGAGAGGGAAGGGAAGGGGGAAAGGAAAGGAAAGGAAGGAAGTGGAATAAAAGGGGGATAGCGAAGAGGAGGGGAAGGGGGAGAGAACGGAAACAATTGAACTATAGCATCAACGATGCCGGAAACAGTATTCTCCTACATGTAAGTCGTGACCGAGATAAAAGCAGCCGTAAATTTGTAGGCGAGATAAAGAGCAACGAGGTATAAAGCGATGAGGCCACAGGCGCGGCGCCAGGACAGCTCGGTGCTCTGCGAGCTAACAGCACCCTGCGAGCTAGCAGCACCCTGTTGGCGAACGTCCTGCGAGATAGCGCCGTCGCCACTCCCTCCGAAGCAGTGGCGCACAAGCGTACGGAAACTCTCGTCATCGTACATGGTCACCAAGCATACCCTGTCCGCCACTTCATCGAGCCAGTAAATGGTCAACGTAGGCTATAACGCAAAAATTCAGTGACCGAGCCATTGAACCGGCTGCACGCTCACCTCTTGGACAACGATCCGAACGTTCCACAAGCCGATCGACCTTCCTCGCACCTCGCCAAGCCCACAGCAGAAGAAAGCATCTGCGGGAGGTAGCCGTCAGTGGCGGGCCGAGAGCAACGAGTCAGTAGGACAGACTCACAACGACCGCCAGGAACAGGTAGAAAGACGAGGCGTCCAGGTCTCATGAGCCGGTCGTCGTCAATAGTTACGACCTCTCGATGAGAGCCTAGTCGGTAATCCGCCACATAGAAGACCAGATATCCACTGTCGACTGATGCTCAGCACCACTGTTCACGAAGGAGGGGCGACCGACTTACTTGTCGGGGTCCCTCCCAGAGCGGATGGCAAAGACATTCTGGGAGAGGGCGCTGACCGAGGGAGAAGGGGAGGACATGGGGCTTGCTTGACTACACGTTGGTCGACTTCGCCGTCGCTTTATATACTCATGTGGCGCAGGCTTGCATTGTCTGCTGAGCGGCGGCTCGCGATCGAATATCTTGACGTAGCAGTGGATCGCGGCAACCTCCGTCCCGTTGAAGGTGTCGACGTCCTCGCACTTCTCAACGCCCTTTATCTGCATTCGCGGCGAGGGGGGGGAGTCCGGCCAGGCGTTCATTGCGACCGAGAAGGCGCAGATGTTCGCTCGCGTGTCGCCACTGGGGGTCTCCGGCAACGGTCCAGCAAAGCGAGGAGTCTTCGACGACGACGGCAGAGAAGGCGGATTCGAGCGCCGAGTCGTGCCAGATCGTGACGATTAGTTGCTCGCGCTCCCACTTTTGACGGAGATATCCTTGGTGTGGTCGGCGAGAAGACCGTCAAGGGCGCGCAACTCGCAACGCCAATTCGTCCCGTAGAGCTCGTGCGTTCGCAAACAACTCGCCCGCAAACTCGTCCGTCCGTACATCCGCTCACTCATCCTTCTGTTCATTCACGCGCCCGCCGGTTCATCTGGCTGCTCGAGGCGAATCGAGCATGCGAGGTCAGACGCGATGCGGACGTTGGTCGCGGGCACCTGCACGCACGGCTTCGGCGGGGTGGATCACACTCGGGTGATTCGTCACCATGTTCTTGCAAAACGGGGACAGCAGGGCCTAATGTCGAGAATCGGGTTGTCGGCCCCTTGAGATATCTTCGGTGCAACATCGAAGGGACCATCGCGAGTACAGCGTTCATTGGGCTCTAGACGGCACACATCGCTGATACTTAATGGTGCGAAGCATCTTCAAGCCTTCGTGAGGTAGAATGTTGGAGCCCGGAGGGTCGACATCTCGTGGAAACGGTGAGGTTCACTCAACTGCTCATACGAGGGCAGGAGTTCCCCGGCCCAGATATCAACGCATGGTCGAAACCAAAGCGGACGTCCGTTGTACCAGAATTGAGGCATAGAGAGAGGCTGAGGTGGACATAGCAGAGCACGAATGCTTTTGAAAGGGACCAGAGGTCGGCGTAGGATGGGAGGACGGGGCGGGGGCACAAGCGCTCAAGGCGACTCTGGCGGACTCCGGTGCCGTACTAGACGCCAACAAGCGCTTACACATCCCAACTTCCCACCTTCGACTTCGTCGCGCTGAAGTCTCCTGTGACTGCATCTCATTTCCGTGCCTCCTCCCTCGCTCTCGGCCCCTTTCAAGGCATCGTTCTGCGGCCAGGTTAGATTACGGTCTTTCTGCGCGAACGTGGCTCTGGCGCAGTGTATCTGCTGCCGGGCTTCTCCTCGTTGGATACTTCGACCTATTCAAAGCCGCAAGATCACTGCGTTGCGTCAAGACGTGTCGCGAACCTTCAAGCGACCATACAATCCCATATCAAAACTGCCTGCGCTAATTTAGGATTACTTAAGGGAATGCGTGCTAGCAAAGTCCGTTCGTTAGGAGCCGTTGTGGGGTAGGCCCACATGGGAGCCCCGGCGCGAGCCTCAATACAACGCACACACGGTCAAAGCAAGAAAAGAGGAGCGCGGTAACATTAACACACGACGCATGCGGAGGCTACTGTACACGAACGGCAGGCTCCTCCGCCACCTCATCCTCGACCTCTCCCTCCTCCATCGCCTCGACGTCCCGAGGGTGCGCGAACTGCAAGCGACGCGGTATCCCCGAATAACCATCGGGAACGTACACTCCTTCCGATAAGCGAGCGTGCAAGTCCCGGACGCTGGTCTCAACCGAACTCAGGCCCCGGGCGATACGGACAGCCTCGGAACGAGCGTCACGATTAGCGGTGCGGCACTCGTCCAGGAGGCCTTGGAACCGGGTCAATAGACCATCGAGGCTGTCGGAAGAGGCGCGGAAGGAAGATAACTGCATGGGACGCTCCAGGTACCGAACCGGAAGGAGCGGGCGGCCGAGCTCAGCGTCGGATTGCTCGGCGGTGACACGGTTTGGAGCCCAGGCGATCAACGGGTAGGGCTCGCCCACGTAGCTGTGCTGAGACGGGAGAGTCAGGAACACCTGGTCGAGGTATTCGATCAGGTCCTGCACGTCGGAGTATCGGCGAACGAGCGGAAGGGAAGCATCGCCGTGGGCGACCGCGCGAGACCGAGAATCGAAGAGCATCCGCTGTGTAGAGCGAAGGAAGGTTGGCGAGACATGGAGGATGAGGCGGAAGAAGGCACGTACGATTAGCCATCGGGCGCCATGAGCCCAGGCGAGCCACTCCAGGTCGCTATTGGGGTTCAGACGGGGCTCTACCACTCGCTCGTCCCGAAGGAGGTCGACGAGGCGATAGAAACGGGTGGTGTAGACAATGGTCGAGGGGTTGGGCGGGATGTCAGCGGGCATCGAGGACTCCAACGACGGTGGGCTGGCGAACGGAAGAGGAGGGCAGGGACGGCGGAGGAGACCTAAGGGTGCGGAAGGAGTAGGAGCGGAGGGAGGCCCAAGGGCGCGGAAGGAGTAGGAGCGGAGGGAGGCCCAAGGGCGCGGAAGGAGTAGGAGCGGAAGGGAGCGGGTGCCAGCGAGGTAGGGACGTGGGAAAGGCAGCGGAAGGGGGCTAGGAGGACGGGGCGGAGGAAAGGGGGAGTTAGTTACCTACCACTACCTCTCAGGACTCAGTATCTAGGTTGCACCGGGCAATCTCAGGCTTCAGGTCCCGTCTCAGGCTCGCGTTTAGGCTAAGGAAGGTCGCAGAAGTTAGGCTCAGGCTCAGGATCCAGGAGAGCTCAGGTTAGGATCGTCGGAGGGAAGGCTATCGAGTATACCAGGCTCAGGAAAGGCGGTCTTCACTAAAGGACATCGCGGACGAAGTGTGCGGCGCACCACCCCATCTCCCCTTTTCCCTCCGCGAGGTACCACGAACCTCGCTCGCTTCCTCCGCGAACCGTCAACTTGCACCAACGACCCCCGCCCATCGTTTTCACCGATACCAAGAATTCCCTTCCGCGTCGTCCACGCACCGGGGACTCGCAATCACCACAACTGGAGCCCACCGCGAGGGGGATTTCGTTGGTAAAATCTTGTTGACCCAACCCCGGGTGCCACGTCATCCTGCCTATCACACGGTCCCGAGCGAAAACTCTCGCTACCGTCCCTTATCGTCCAGAGCCTCACACCCCTACGAGAAGTCTACTCGAGGAGCTCGCTATCGCACATCACTCTCCGGACTCGCCGTACGACCCATCGCTCAGGGTACCCGCGCTAGACGGCATTCCCCTCCCGCGCGCTGACGACAGTGACGGAGAGAACCCGTTCCTCGATCCGGCTGACAGCACCCTCACCTCCGCACCTGCATCATCACCAACTCGAAGCTCAGCGTCGAGCGAGTCGATCCCATTAGCAAACGTACCTCGGCGGCGAGCATACTCTACCCCGTCCGCGCACTCCTCCTCGACCAAGTCAGTGGGCAGCCCCGTATCGGTGCCAGCCTCAGTTCCGCTTCCTCCCTCACCACATCCTATCAACGTTCCACTTCCAGAATCACCCGTCTCGATATACGCATCACTGCCGTCATCGCCTGTCGACGAAACCATACCCCTGCTCGTAGTCCCGTTAATCCCGTCTCTCGCCATTCCCTCCGACATATCGGAGACCATTTCCTCCGTCTCATCTGTTACTCCCTCCGACGAGTCCCGAGCTTGTTCTCCTTCCCTCCGGACTCCTTCCGCACAACTAGAAAACAAAATGGCCGCCATCCAGCCACGCAGTATGCCCGTCCGCGGGGATCGCACTGCTCCGAAGTTCGACGATCAGCCTAGGTCGCTCGCGCGGTACTTCGAGGATGTATCCGATCTCTTGGCGCTCGCGAACATTACCGTCGAGGAGGAGAAAATCCGATATGCTCAGAGGTACCTGAACCCCGATCAGTATGAGCTGTGGGGCACCGTAACCGTCCCCGACAATCCGACGTTCGAACAGTATAAGGAGGGATCGTGAAACTGTATCCGGGGTCGGACGGAGCATCGAAGTACTTAGAAACCGATCTAGACGCGATCGCTGCGGCCGGGCTGAGTGCTGGGACGGACACGCGTAGTGGGGAGGCCGAGTTCTATCGAAGTTCCTCCCAGTGGCCCGCTACCTAATGACGGAAGGGCTGGTGTCGAAGTCGCAGGTGCACCAGAAGTATCTATCCGGATTCGACGCGAAGTCGGCGGACGCGATCCGTCGGAGGGTCGAGATCGTCAACTCTACGGTCGACCCCGCGAAGGGGTACAGCCTTGAACAGCTTCATGGGGCAGCGCAGCAGTGTCTCAGCGCGGTCAGTTACGGCGGCGGAGGCAACACTCAAGGTGGGGGTACCGGTGCGGGAGCCGGCGGAGGAGGGGGGTCATCTGGCGTTAAGCAAGAACCGATGACGGAGGAAGCCCTGAGTCGAGCCTTCGTGGCGGCGCTAGGGGCACTTCAGCAGACGCATGGGAGCGGAGGAGGCCGAGGAGGAGGGTACACTGCCGGAAACTACAGCGGAGGAGGGTACGGCGCGGGGAACTACGGCGGAGGACCTACACGAGCGCGAACTACAATAGCGGGGGGTACGGCGGAGGAACGGGTCGGGAGGACCGGTCTTCGGATATCAGCCTCAAGGACCGGGCGCGGAGGGTATGGTGGCGGAGGCGGAGGGTACAGCGGAGGCGGAGGGTTCGGCACCAGGACATGCAACTTCTGTGGCGAGTAGGACACTTCCTGCGTGAGTGTAGGAAAGTCGGGGAATACCTCCGTGCGGGGAAGATCAGACTCGACGACGAACAGAAGATACGCTTCCCTGATGGGGGTTTTGTGTCGCGGTATGGAGGCGGATTCCTGATGACGCTATCGAGGCCAGGATGGCAACTTGGGCGGCGGAGGGAACGGAGGGCAGCCGCAGCAGCAAGGGAACGTCGGAGGGACGACGGACAGATCGGGATGGACCGCCGCATCTAGGAGCGAACATTGTAGAGATCGTCGAAGGATATACGGTCGAGGAGACGACCGAGGAAGAGGACTCACTCAGGCGCGCCGAGGACTTAGAGGAACGTGCACGTGTCTTAGCGGCGGAGGCGGCTCGAGTGCGCGGAGGAGGGAAGAAGGTATCTTTAGGGATCCTCCAGCGGAAGAGGATGCGCGCGGAAGCAAGCCCAGCGGAGGAACTGTGCGCGGGGCGGTTGGGAAGCCGCCGGGCATCCCAGCAAAGGGGGTATCAGCCGGAACGAGCGGAGGAGGCCCGGTGGCGAAGGATCAGGGGAAAGGGCGGACGGCCGAACCACAGTATCGGTTCCAGGCGAAGATCAACGAGGGAAAGGACCCTCGAGCGAAGGCCGAAGATCTGGCGCGGCGGATGATGTACGAGAGCGATCAGAAGGCGAGCTGGGGCGAGATTCTCGAGATCAGCCAGGAGTTTCGGAAGGTAGTTGACGAGCAGATCAAGACGCAACGTGTGCAGGTCGCCGGCATGGCGGAGGAAGCGGTGTGGAACGTGGGGACCACCGAGCTGTCTAGCGGAGGGAACGTATTCGACAGCGGGTACTGGGACTCCTTGACGCTGCGGGAGCTGCGGCCGCTGATCAATGGCGTCGGAAGGGCGGCGTGCATCCTGGACTCAGGGGCACAGATGGTCCTGATGCGGAAGGATATCTGGGAGCGCGTCGGAGGGAGTCTTCGCCCCGACGAAGGATGCGTAATGGAAAGCGCGAACAAGACGACCACTCGGACGATAGGGAAGGCCATCGGGATGGAGTTCGTGTTCGATGACGAGGTAAGATCGTCATGAATGTCCAGGTGGTAAGGGACGCTCCTTTCGAGGTGCTCCTGGGCCGGCCCTTCTTCGCCGCGAGCTGTTGCGAGACCCGGGACTTCAAGGACGGAAGCCAGACGGTCGTCCTTACCGATCCGCAGAGCAACCGCCGCGTGATGGTACCGTCCTTCGAGCGCCGCGCGGGGTCGAAGAAGAAGAGTGAGGGACGTCCGGCCGAAGATCCTCCCGCGGAGGATTTTTAGAAGTCGATGATGCAAGCAACGCGAGCGGAGACGATCTTATGGGCCACTATTCAGTATATGTCTGGGACGGAGAGGGTGCGGAAGGAACGGGAGCGCCTACCGACAGGCTTAGCGACTATGGATCGTCGATGGACTCTGCAGATACCCATTTCCCGAGTTGTAACGAATCCTTGGAATTTAGCGACGCAATACACGAGACCGTTGCTCAGTATGGGGATGTGGGAGGCAGAGAGACTATCGACGAGACTGAAGGATGTCGAGACAAGCCGGCGGGAGGAGCGCGTGGGATGGGAACGATACGATGAGTTGGCGGAAGGAGGCCACGAGTCGGCGGAAGAAGACTACGAATCGGCGGATGAGGGACTCGAGTCTGCGGAAGGAGGATATGGTTCAGCGGAGGAGGACTACGAGCCGGCGGAAGAAGACTACGAATCGGCGGAGGAGGATTTCGAGCGGGCGGAGGGAGATCGCAACGCAACGGAAGGAGAGCATGAGTCTGGAGATGGGGCGGAGGAGGAAGACGGTGGGATGGGAGGAGGTGTTCAAAGTAGAAACGGGGTTGGGAATCGAGGTGCTGGCCTACAAGAAGGTGGCTCGGAAGGTACGACCAGTGGCCGCAACGCTCCCGAGGAGTTTAGGGTGGTGCGAAGGGCGCCGACCGATCCGCTAGCGGGCATGCCCGTTATGCCGATCGTCGCGCCGGAGTTCATTCCGCGCGGAAGGTACACGCAGGAACGGAGGGACGCACTAGACGTAGGACGAAGCGGATTCCTATGGCCGGAGGAGGCGAAGCTGGTGGACTGGCTCGTAGGGATGCACGACAAAGTCTTTGCGTGGGACGAGACGGAGAAGGGGCGGCTGAGGGAAGAGTATTTCGATCCTGTGGTAATCCCAACGGTCGAGCACATTCCGTGGGTACTGAAGAACATCCCGATTCCTCCTGGAATTTACGACGAGGTCGTCCGCATCATCAAGGACAAAATCGCGTCCGGGTGTACGAGCCATCAAGCTCGTCGTATCGCTCGCGATGGTTCTGCGTGGTCAAGAAGGATGGAAAGTCTCTCCGACTGGTACACGACCTGCAGCCACTAAACGCTGTTACGATCAAGGATGCGGCGGTCCCTCCGTTCATCGAGCAGCTGGCGGAATCGTTTGGCGGAAGGGCATGCTACGGGGCCCTGGATTTGTTCGTAGCATTCGATCAGCGGGGGCTGGCGATTCGGTCGAGGGACCTCACAACGTTCCAGTCACCACTGGGGGCCCTGCGATTGACGGCAGTACCGATGGGATATACGAACGCGATGCAGATCGTACATGGGGACGTAACGTTCATCATGCAGGACGAGATTCCGGAGTGACGATACCATTCGCTGATGACGTGAACGCAAAAGGGCCGAAAACTAGGTACGAGCTTCCCGGCGGAGGGTACGAGACCATCGGAGGGAATCCAGGCATAAGGCGATTCGTGTGGGAACACCTGGAGAACATGAACCGCATCCTCCAAAGGATGGGTGCCGTCGGAGGGACGTTCTCGGGAAAGAAGGCCATCTGTGCGTACCGGACGTGGTAGTCCTGGGACATAAGTGCACATACAGCGGAAGGGAGCCTGACGATGCTAGGGTGCAGAAGATCCGCGACTGGCCAGCGTGCAAGACGGTGACGGACGTGCGGGCCTTCCTTGGGACGATGGGGCTGGTTCGGATCTTCATCAAGGACTTCTCAAGATCGCGAGGCCACTCACTAGGTTGACGCGGAGGGAGGTTGACTTCGGATGGGGGGCGGAAGAAGAGCTGGCGATGGAACACTGAAAGAAGCACTCGTGAACTGCCCTGCGCTCCTTCCGATCGACTATACTACCGACCGAGTAGTGATTCTGGCCGTGGACTCTTCGGTCATCGGCGTCGGGTTTGTCCTACTGCAGCGGGACGTGAAGGGAGGAAGTGCCCAGCAGGTTTGGGTCAATAACGTGGAATGAACGGGAGTCGCGCTACTCACAAGCAAGGTAGAACTATATGGGCTCTTCCGGGCGCTGCGAGCGTCGAGGATACACATTATCGGCGTGCGGAGGCTGGAAGTCGAGGTAGATGCGAAGTACATCAAGGGCATGCTCAATAACCCGGACATTCAGCCGAATGCGGCGATGAACCGGTGGATAGCGGCGATTCTACTGTTCGACTTCAAGTTGTGCATATTCCCGGAGTGCTTCACTCCGGGGCGGACGGGCTGTCGCGGAGGGAACGAGCGGAAGAAGACCGGAGGAGGAGGAGATCCCGAGAGTGGATCGACGAAGCGTGTGCGTTTACGATGAGACCTGGAATCTAGCGAGCCGAGCCATCGGCGGAGGGGCTCCGGGCACGGGAGGAGGCTCGATCCTCTGCTAGCGATTGGGGTGGGGCCTGGACGCGGAGGAGTGAGATTCCCCGGCATGACAAGCGGATGCGGCGGAAGAGATCTGGTACGCATCGAGGAGTTCCTGAGGACCACCGAGAGACCGGAGGGAATGGCGGAGGGGGTGTTCAGAAATTCGTGCGGAAGGCGGACGGTTCTTCTCGCGGAGGGAAACTCTGGCGACGGACCCGATGGAAAGCACAAGCGGTGATTCGGAGGGACGTAGGTTAGAGCTAAAGCAGGCGCACGACGACTCGGACATAAGGGAGTACTTACGGTGCGGACGAGGCTGCTGGAGCGCTTCTGGTGGCCGTTCCTGGACCAGGACGTTCGTGGTATGTGAGTACTTGCCATGCGTGCCAACTAGGAGCACGCAACGGCTGAAGATCCCCCGACGGTGGCATCCGCAGGACTATTCCATAAGGTGTACATGGACACGATGCACATGCCGCCGCCGGAGGATACAAGATGGTGGTTCAGGGGAGGTGCTCGCTAGGATCGTACCCAGAGTTCCGGAAGCTGCGGAGGGAGACTGGCCGATACTTGGGCATGGATATACGAGGATATTCTCTGTCGGTGGGGGGCGGTGGCGGAGATAGTAACAGACAATGGTCCTGCGTTCCTTGCGGCGATGGAGTACCTGGCGAAGAAATACGGGATTCGGCATATCAAGATCTCGCCGTATAACTCTAAAGCGAACGGAATCGTCGAGCGGAGGCACTTTGACGTGCGTGAAGCAACATGAAGCTATGCGGAGGAAACGAGTCGAAGTGGCCGTCAGTAATTGACGCGGTGTTCTGGGCGGAACGGGTATCGATACAGAAAAGCACGGGGATGTCGCCTTACAGAATCATGCACGGGGTGGAGCCAATTTCCCGTTCGACTAGCGGAGGCAACGTACCTGGTTCCGGCACCGGAGGAAATGCTGACGCAAGAGGAGTTTATCGCGCATCGAGCCCGACAGTTGCTGAAGCGGAGGGAGGATCTGGACGACATTCATCGGAAGGTACTCAAGGCGAGGTATAGGTCGGTCAAAGAGTTTATTAAGCGGAACGAACACACTATCAAGGACTACAAGCATGAACCCGGAGACCTGGTGCTAGTGCGGAACTCGCAGATCGAGACTGAGCACAGTCGGAAGGCGAAGCAGCGGTACCTGGGCCCGATGATCGTAGTGCGGCGGACGGAGGGAGGATCGTACATCCTTGCAGAACTGGATGGGAGCGTTTCGAGGCACCGGTACGCAGCCTTCCGGGTGATACCCTATCGCGGAAGGGAGAAGGCGCGAGTTCAGACCGTGGACTTTGAAGAATGGGATGAGTACCTACCGGATGAGAACGAAGAACTCGAAGAACGGTTTACCGCAGACGACGAAGACGAAGAGTCGGACGCGGAGGAAGAGGATTGACGGGGGAAGGGAGGCGCGGAGTCAGGCAGGAGGAGCGGAGGGAAGGGCCGCCGCGTCGGAGGGAGAGCGTGACGCGCGGAGGGGAGGGGAAGCGCGGACGGAGGAACCGGATGGGGTGGAACGTATGTGCTCGAGGACGTACGAAAGCTGAGTCTCAATGACGTCGAGGGCGGCCTGAACGGAGGAATCATTGTGGATGTCGTCGAGGCGGGAACGAACGTATCCGCGGAACCCTTCAAGCGCACGGACCTTCTCAGTGAGGGTGTCCAGGCGTCGGTCGACGGTGCCGCGGTCGAAGCCGGCGCGGATCTCCAGGCGGCGCTGGGTGTTAAGGAAAGACTCGTAGTTCCGGCGGTGCTCGAGGAACAAGTCTAGGAGGCCGTTGACCTGAATGGAGATGCGAGTATCTCCGCGGTCGATATCACGGGCGTGGCTCTCGAGCATCGCGTTTACGGTCCGGCGGAACTCAACGAACTCGCTCCAGATCCGTTCCTGCTGGCGAATCTGCCGGTCGGAGGAGGCCTCGAGGCGGGTAAGCCGTTCCTCGACGGTCAGGCTGGAAACCGGGACTGGGGCGGACGGATCGACCGGCGGAGGAGAAAGGGGAAACGGGAGAGGGATCTCGTCAGGATCGAAGAACGGGCGACGGCCGACGCTGGAGGAGCGGCGAGTGGCGGAAGGGACGTGAGACCGGAGACCGCTCATCGAGAAGGACAGGGAGGCAGGATCGGAAGGGAAAGAAAAGGGGAGGTGCATCAACGAACGCATGGGGCGGGGACGGCTTAAGAAGGGGATCGATGTCGATGGCACGGGGCGAGAGATGGTGATGGATGCGGAGGAGGGATGATTAGCGGCCTCGAGGCAGTTAGGGTGTCGAACATCAGCAAGATCAAAGGCGGAAAAAGGGGGTGAAGGGGCGGAGGCCGCGAGGCAGTGTCACGAGAAGGGGAGGACGCGGAGATCAGGGGACGGATCCACGGAATGGAAGGGGCAGGCTCGCGCGGAGAGAGAAGGCACAACAACGAAAAGGGCACGCGGACGACACTCGATACATTGTACAAGGAACAGCGAGGAGGGAGAGTTACATGGTACACGACGGTCGCTACTATATCCTACTGCGGCTCTTCCGACTCGAACTCCCGCTGAGGCGGACCCGATTCCTCCATCTCGATATCGTCGTCCAGCTCGTCTTGCTCGTCTTCGGCGTCGGGGATGGATGGGGCGCCGAGCATACCGGGGCGGCGGAAGAATGACGTACCTCTCCAGAGCGATCGGCCACCCAGTCGAGACGATCCTGAAGGGTGCGCGGAGGGCGCGCGGCAGTGGACGACGTCGAGGGAACCGGGGGCAAGCGCGAGGGACCAGCGATGGGCTGGGCGGATCGCACGGGGGCCGGCGGAGGAGCCCGGGCGAACGGGAAGTCCTGTCGGATGTTGGCAGGGCGAGGACCCTCGAGGTTGCCGGCCGGCTCGGTGACCCAATCGTAAGAGTCGAGCGCGGAGCGAGGAAGGTCGGGGTGGTGCCCAATATAGTAGAAGCTGGGGGCTCCCTCTTCTGGGAGTTGAGACACGGTTAGCATGGCAAGGACGCGACGGACGAAGAACGCGGATGAGGGGTGGGGACTTACTATGCGCGCTGACGGAACACTTCTTCTTCCGAGCGATGCAGGCGGCGCATGCGTGACCAGGCAAGGCGTCGATACGACAGCGGAACCGGTGGCGACGGCACTCGGGACACGGAGTGGTGGGCGCGTACACGTATGGGCCGTATCGGGGTCGCTCGGCGTTGGAGGTGCGCTGGGGGACGGGCGGGAGCTTGTCGGGGAGAGCGGGGGAAGGGAGAGGAATGGACGGAGGGGCGGAGGGTTCGGATTGGCCTCCGTGGTTCGGAAGCCTCAGATGAACACGTCGGGGAAGGGGACGAGCGGGGCGAGGAGCGGACGGGGAAGGGGGAGGGCTGCGGCGATAGAGCCGTGTGCCGATGTCGCTGGCGAAGACGGCCTCCTCGAGGGCGCGAGGTGACATGGACCGGGCCGGGAACTCGTCCTCGAGAGTATCGATTGGAGGAGGCGTAGGAGCGCGGTTCAATGCGCTCCCACGAGGAGGACCAGGAGGAGGAGAGGGGATGGACGGCGCGGCGGAGGAGACGGAGACGGGGCGAACAAGGGGAGAGGAGGGAGCGGGGACGCAACCGGGGGAACGGACGGGTCCCGCTCCGTGAACAACGGCGAGGCGGCGCGAGCGTAGCGGAGGGCAGCCGAGGACGAAGACGGGACGGGAAAGGGGAAGCCGAACGGACCGGCGGTCGACATGGACGGTGCCGGCGGGGAAGGGTCGCGAGGCGTGGCCGGGGAGGGAACCGGAGGCGCGATAGGAGACGGAGGGACCGGGACCGGGGTGGCCGCAGCGTCGGGAGCGAGTGGGACGTGCGGGGTCGTCACCTGAGACGGAAGAGCGGGGGGAGGAGGAGGCGCATCCGGGGTGAGCGCGGGCCTCAGGTCGACCATGGGCTCGTCGTACTCCAACGGGGACGGAGATCGAGGGGCAAGGGGCGCGGGGAGAGGGTCCGGAATCTGGACACTTCCGTCGTCGATCATCGGCTGGTCAGCGGACGGCGGTGAGGGAGGATGAAAGTCGGCGGCCGGGGAGAGGCGAGCGCCTACCGCAGGGGACGGGGATCGACGAGGGACGGGAGACGGAGCGGGAGATGGAAGGACGTGCGAGGCCGCAAGAATTGCCGGCGATAGCTCGAAGGTCGTCCCGGCCCAGTAGCCGGTCGTTCCATACCGGCGGCCGCGCTGCCTGGCCTCCTGTTGGAGGGTCCGGAGAGGGATCTGGTACCGGGAGGACTGGCTAGCGAAGCTCTCCAGCTCCTCCCAGAACGCGTCCAGAGCCGCCTCGGTCTCGGGGCGGATCCGCGTCTCGAACTGACCCATGACGAGGGCGTAGTCGAGGTGGACGTCGAAGACGACCTGGGGAAACGTCAGGATTCGGAGGGACCGTAGCGCAGGAGTCGAGAGCACTTACCCAGGCGTAACACAGCTGCCTCGCCCATATCAGCCATGCCCCGGCCTGGGCATGGGAAGGGTGGCGTCCCATGGTCGGACGCCGAGCAGCGGCGATGCTGATGCGGGCCTCCAGGGAGACGAGTTCGGCGGAGGCGGCGAGGCGAGTCGGGTAGTCCTCATCGGGCAACCCAGCGGTGAAGTCCATGACGGAGGGAGACGGGGAGCGACGAGACATGGGTGGTGCGAAGCAAAGAGAGGATGGGAAAGCGACGGAGGAAGAGGAGGCGCCTGGGTGGGACTTATACGCGCGGACGGGAACCTCAGCCACAGTGATCGGAGGAAGATTGCCTGATGAGGACGCGATCCCAGCCAATCAGCGCGTGGACCGGAGCGCGCGAGAAGCAAGGTGATCGGAGGGAGATGTTCGATCACCGGTCGCTTAAGACTTGGGGATAATCCCGTGGCGGTACGGAGGCGCTGAGTTGAGGGGAGGGAGAGTCTGACCGGGGACGGTCAAGATTTTGAGGTGGGGGTAGATGTGGGGTAGGCCCACATGGGAGCCCCGGCGCGAGCCTCAACACAACGCACACACGGTCAAAGCAAGAAAAAGAGGAGCGCGGTAACATTAACACACGACGCATGCGGAGGCTACTGTACACGAACGGCAGGCTCCTCCGCCACCTCATCCTCGACCTCTCCCTCCTCCATCGCCTCGACGTCCCGAGGGTGCGCGAACTGCAAGCGACGCGGTATCCCCGAATAACCATCGGGAACGTACACTCCTTCCGATAAGCGAGCGTGCAAGTCCCGGACGCTGGTCTCAACCGAACTCAGGCCCCGGGCGATACGGACAGCCTCGGAACGAGCGTCACGATTAGCGGTGCGGCACTCGTCCAGGAGGCCTTGGAACCGGGTCAATAGACCATCGAGGCTGTCGGAAGAGGCGCGGAAGGAAGATAACTGCATGGGACGCTCCAGGTACCGAACCGGAAGGAGCGGGCGGCCGAGCTCAGCGTCGGATTGCTCGGCGGTGACACGGTTTGGAGCCCAGGCGATCAACGGGTAGGGCTCGCCCACGTAGCTGTGCTGAGACGGGAGAGTCAGGAACACCTGGTCGAGGTATTCGATCAGGTCCTGCACGTCGGAGTATCGGCGGACGAGCGGAAGGGAAGCATCGCCGTGGGCGACCGCGCGAGACCGAGAATCGAAGAGCATCCGCTGTGTGGAGCGAAGGAAGGTTGGCGAGACATGGAGGACGAGGCGGAAGAAGGCACGTACGATTAGCCATCGGGCGCCATGAGCCCAGGCGAGCCACTCCAGGTCGCTATCAGGGTTCAGACGGGGCTCTACCACTCGCTCGTCCCGAAGGAGGTCGACGAGGCGATAGAAACGGGTGGTGTAGACAATGGTCGAGGGGTTGGGCGGGATGTCAGCGGGCATCGAGGACTCCAACGACGGTGGGCTGGCGAACGGAAGAGGGGGGCAGGGACGGCGGAGGAGACCTAAGGGTGCGGAAGGAGTAGGA